>NC_073692.1:283545893-283845893 GCF_029784155.1 Uranotaenia lowii | reverse complement strand
TTGATTACAAAACATTTTTATTTCGTTTACATAGCTCCGAGATAGACCGTTTTTAATGCGTCTAGATTTTGCGTGATCCATGCTTTAATTGCAGCTGTGATCACTTGTTCATTCAGCACAAATTTGTTGAGAACACTTGATGATTCACCAGTTTGATGCAGTTTCAATGACGCTTGATTATAAGTAGCAACCTGGATTTGGACTAATGGGGTTCCTATTCCAGCAACATTCATGGGAGGCTTCGGATTAATCCGGGACATCCAGATTGTCTAAAATTAAAATCAATATCTTTTAAATCTTACGAATAGCTATGAATGCGAATGATGTGTTGTAATTAACATTAACCTAGAGGCATTTTCAATGAGGAAAAGTTGTCAATTTGTAGGTTAAGTAGTTCGCCGCGCTTGAACTTTCCGCTGATAACTTTTCTCTTTTTCATGACTGGTGAAAGCTACCTTTTCCATGGAATTTATCTTAAAACTCCGATAGCATCACTTGCATCGAGCTGAACCGGCATCTTTGAGATCAGCCACGCACCACGGAAAGAATTCCGCATGCCGAGAAGAAAACGTTGTCGATTTTAAGCTTGACATGACACCACATTTGTGTAATGAATGAAACAATAGGCGATGGAAGTGAAAAGTTATTCTTTCTCTCCTTGAGAAAACCCCTTTAGATCTGTAAAAAAGTTGAGTGAAATTTTAGCTGCCTTCCCTTTGCACTAACGCAAAACCAGCACCCAAATTCTGCAGCGTTTCCATCCTTATGCTGATTGATTTTCATCATTTCGCTACAAAAACTAAAATCAGATCGAAATTGTTGTCTTCTCTTTTTCGCGTTACCACACATACATACGTACGGATATTTAACAGTTTCAAAATGTTTTTTTTTTCTTTCTTTAAAAATCAATGCTTTAATTAATAAAGTATGTTTTCTCTCTCGAACAAACGAAAAACGTATGGATGAAAAATTTTGCTCTCTCTTTTCCTCGAAATAAACCGACGAAACTATCAGCTGCTATGCAAGAGCCTGAATGAAACCATAACAAAGCATGCACTAAAATGCATTCACTGAGCCAAAAATTCGCGATTTTTCCCTGATAGGTTTCAAATCCCAACTTTTTCCCGCATCTCTCGAATGGGAGGCTACCCTAGTAATCTTTATCGAAAAACGTTATAGACATAATTTTAAACTTACTTTTATTAGTTATCAATCAGTGAAGTGAATAATATAGCACAGATAGAGGGAGTCAAATATAAATCAACTGATAAAAGAATATGGGACAGCTTTGCGGTACATTTAGTACGCATGCGAAATACACTCGCAAGGCTGTCCCACAATTATTTTCTCTTCTGTATCAGGAAATTTGAATGTAAAAATCCAATCAACGATATTTCACAACAATTATCTTAATATCTATGAAGAAAGAAACAGAAAAGGTAAAGTTAATTCAATGTTTTTACATATGGGACAGTCTTGCCTGGAGCGGCATATACGTCAGATAAACCAAACCTCAAAAATAAATTTTTGCTAGTTCCGAAGCTTGTAAGCTTTACTGCATGGTACCGAGGCCTGGCAACACATGTGTTCTTATGCACGACAAAACTTGTGAATAATAATAAATTTCAAAATATTACAGTGATTGAATCCTGTAACATCTCTACTCGCGGCAGAACTTTATCAGAATAAAGTTTGCTGGTTTTTTTGCGAAAAATTTCATGATTTAGCAGGACTCTGCTCTGGTGGTAAAAAAAACCACAATTTTCGTAACGAAACCTAAGGTTTTCGCTGTTTTCAAAATCCAAATTTAGTACTCTTGTTTGTATGTACCTCGAAACCTACGATCTTAACAAATCGATATTACTTTTAGTTAGGAGACGATTCGATTATGTTTTTTGTCAGATTTTGCCAGCTGACATTCCAGTGAAAACGTGTGTTAGTTTGTAAAAGTACAAAACTTTAGTTATTATATTTTCAATCTCAAATTTCATTCCGATAATGTCACTATAAGCAAATTAACATCGAATCTTCCTGTTACCTTTACAGCTTCAAATGAGCCGGGCACACAATAATCTAGGATTCCAGCTCGCTTACAATACCGGTTTCGGGATGGCATTCGTGTCCGGGTTTTTCGTTATATTCTACATTCGAGAGCGTGTCACCAAGGCCAAACTGCTCCAGTTCGTGAGTGGCGTCAATCGAATCCTGTACTGGCTAACCGGCTTTATTTGGGACTATGTGAGCTACGCAATCGTGTGTTTGTTCATAGTTGCAACGGTCGCCATGTTCCAGGAGCCGGGTTTCAGCACAGGTGACGAAATCTTCCGGCTGTACGCAATTTTCATCATAATTGGGCTCCCGGCGTTGCCTCTGGCGTACATAACCACGCTCTTCTACGATGTGCCTCCAGCTGCCTTCATCAGAGTTAGTGTGGCCTTCATAGTTACTGGAACTGCCCTTTTCATTTTCGTTTTCCTACTCGGGACCGATATGTTCGAGCTAGATGAACTGGCTGAAACACTCTCAACAGTATTCCTCATATTCCCGCATTTTATTCTTTGCGATGCGATCGTAAACTTAAGTCGAATGTCGATCACCATCAACATGTGCGAAGCTCCTCGACCTCCCGGTGTGACTCCGTTGCCCGTTTGTGGAGATGATTTACATTACTTTCAGTGGGAACGTCCTGGCATCGGACGACATCTTTACTACAGTTTGATTATGATGGCATTTTATTTTGGTCTGTTGTTCCTGTTGGACTTCAAAGTGCTCAAAGTAATAGTGCAAAAGACCAGAGAGTGGTACTACAAAGGCCAATACAGTTTGCAATCTAATGATCATGAGCTAGATTCAGACGTCAAGGCGGAAAAGGAACGTATCGATGTGATGACTGAGGAGCAAAGGAAGGATACCAATTTGGTGGCCCACCAGATGACAAAGTACTACAATCGTTTCCTGGCCGTCAATCAATTGAGCGTAGGCATTAACAGGTAAATTAAAGATTAATATTTATCACATTGGGGTGCGATAATATTGTGCCATTCAGTCAAATACAATTTTACTCAATATTGTTTTTATGGGAAATTGAACACAATGAAAAATGGACCTACAGGAAAAATATCTTTTCAAGAACACTACTGATTAAAAAAAACTTACGGTGTTCTTATGACTGAACATATGACTTAACATTTCAGATTGGCAAAGTTTATTCGGGTTTTACCCGGATTTAAAAAACAAATAATTGGAAAACGCATGAGTTCTGCATCTACTAAAAAAATGATAAAAATATACTTCAAACAATTTTTGGAGTTGTAAAATCAAATCTTAACACCACTGATGTTAAAAATTTCCATGTTTCGCTTTCCTAGTTTTTTTTTTTATTGATTTTAACCGAATTTGCCCGGTATTGAACGGTTTCGAATTGAGTTGAAAATTTTGAAATCAGTTTCCTCAAATAAAAAAAAACGCATGAGTTTGAAATCTACTAAAAAAAATGATTAAAATATACTTCAAACAATTTATGGAGTTGTAAAATCAAATCTTAACACCACTGACATTAAAAATTTCCATGTTTCGCTTTCCTTGTAATTTTATGGAGTTTTACCGAATTTGCCTGGCTTGCTCGGTTTCGAGTTGAGTTGAAAATTATTAAATCAGCTGCTTGAATTCCCAAATTCCTAAAAGTTTTTAAAAGGAAATTATTTTAAGCCTTATAATACTGAAATAAGCTTAAAAATGTGAAAAAAAACAAGGGAAAATGTTGGCTGCCAACTAAAAAAAATCTTTAAACTTCAAAATGGTAAAAAAAAAAATGAAGTAAACAGTGCTGATTAACGAGATTGTACCTACTGTACACACAAAAAAAAAGCATAGTAAAACTACTAAATCCGTGGTTTAAATGAACAACAGGCAATCATATTTTTGAGTCAAATATGTTTTGTTGTTTATAATACCTTACGCATAGCTATTTTACCATGTGCTCAATTTGGCTGCGCATAGTAAATTCGACTGCGTTTTAGTAAAATTGTCAATGAAATGGTGCATTGTTTTACTTCGTGGCTAGTAAAATTGATATGTTTCATGATGAAACTAGTATGTGTTAAGATAAAAATTAGTATGCACGAGGAGCTTGATTTGAATATTAAAATTACTATGCATGTTTGTTTGTCTATTTGCATGCATGCATTATGACTTCATGTAAAACATTGAAATTCACACTTCCGACACACGTCGGTCAATGTTAGTGTGTTCTTCCGATGCTCTGGAAAGATTTTTTCAAAGGTATGATTTTTTCAAAGGTATGAAAGGTATGAAAGCTGCTCAAAACTTGTTTGTTTACTCGCGGGTTTGATGATAATGATCCTGAATAAGTATAAACAACAAGAAAGTTTACCATAGTAAAATTATCATACGCACTGATGTTTTTGAGTCAATAATGTTTTGTTCTCAAAAGTACCATGTGCGTAGTATTTTGTTGATATGAATTGGTGCCACAATGTCTAAATTACTATGCGGACGCTAGTTGTAATAGAAATTATGATGAAATCATCATGACCATAGTATTTTCGACAACAAACATTGACAGTTATCGAAAATTACCAGGCACATAGTAATTTCAATAATGTTTCAAGTGTACTTTTTCAAAATTGATGTTATAATTTGCGTGGTTGAAAATACTATAACGCAGAAATGGTAAAATTATCATGACAACGTCTTTGGAATAGCAACCCAATTTTTTCCGTGTATTTATACCCATACACGCAAAATAATCCGCACGTCACGGCTACGTGAAAAACAACTTTTTTTTTCTTCAGAAAACGAACACAAACAGGTACAGGATCTCAATGAAACTTGATGTTTCCTCGAAGAGATTTCTTTCTTCTTAACCCTAAGCGTACATCTTTCGAGGATATGATGGCTAGCATCTTACAAATGCTAAAACCACCAATCCACAGAAAGTGTACCATGTATGCCGTGACCGGGGATCGATCGCATGCCCGCTGGCTTAAGAGACTTAAAGGCTACCCTCTACGCCACGGGCTGCAGAAAAACACGGCAAAACATTATTTTTTATTCACTTGATTTTCACGTAGCTTCTACGAGTAAAACATGTGAACGCACCTCAATAAGAATGAACTTCAGTAAAAATTTACGTGAAATTTTAGTATGTCCGATGCGGTGTGATGATGAAAAAGGTATGAAATAATTTTAGTTTCAAAATGAAATTTGGTTCGAGTTGTTTGATGTTTTCTTTATCTTTGTTTAAAAATAACAATGAAAAATAAGTTGTTTCTATTTATTTTCACAATTATTATTCAACACAATACACAACCACTATCACTGCTTTTTTTTGTAAAGAGAATTCCCGCGAATCTGCGGACTTATTGATGAAGTACACGATGCTGGCCTTCTTTTGTCTTTCTGGTTTGTTTCCATTAGACTTGCCTAAACAAATATTCACAAAATTAGAATTCGAAACCGATAAAAAAACATCTTGAATCGAATTCACCAAAACGCCAGCGATTTCTTTAAGTCACTAATAGAGATGTACCGAATATTCGGACGGCCGAATATTTGGCGCCGAATACCGCCAAAAAACCGTTAAGCCGAATATTCGGCTCACTGAATAGTTGAGCTAGGTATTCGGCCGAATAGGCCGAATATTTATTTTTTTAAACTTAAACAAAAACAGACTTGTCAAATTTTTCAACTGATGTTGGATAATTTATAAAATATTCAAAAGAAATGTTGAAAATCTTTAAAATAATCAAAAACTTAAGGTCGCAATAAAAAATTTTAGGTGTACCCGTGTATTTTTTACTGTAGTTAGCTTTATATATCGATTATACTTCTTGATATATCCAGGCTTGTCAATAAACTCAATAAAAAATTCGAGAAAAGTTAAATCTGACCGGAATGGACACATATTTTGTTAACTTTTCAGATTTTACTCGGGTTTATTCAGATTTTTTGCTAAATCAAATTAAAAACTCAAATGTCTCTTTGAAAATTTTTAAATTTTGCGTACAAATCGATTATTTAGAGTGAATTTATTCGTTGGATACGATATGAACACTGCTGTTGTGATTCGACGAAATCTTTAAATTTCAATTAATTTTATTTCTTTTCCTTTTGTATGTTTGAGAATGATGCTAAGTTTCTGTTTTGATTTTTCTTTATTATTACAAGTTTTTCAAAGAATCGTTCTGACCCGACCCAGTAGTGTGGATACGTGTCATAGTTTAAAGATCATCGTTTTTTGGCAACTTTTTTTAAGAAATCTAGCAAAAATTAGACATTCATCTAATTGGATATAGAAAAAAGCAAATTCAAATAGCTTGACACCTGTTTTCCAATGTTTGGTCCCAGATTTCACTGGAACCCAATCTCTTTTGTGATAAACGTCCTAGAAAGGACAAGTTATTTGATGTCCTTCAGCTAATGGTGACATTTTGAAAATCAAAGAGATCTCTACCTAAAAAAGACCCAATCAATTAAATATCTGGTTGGAAATAATCGACTTAAAACATGAGGGGCATTGAGATGGCAGTAATAGAAGAAAAATGAATTTATTGTTTTGGATTTCTATTGAAAATTCAACAGAATATTCGACCGAATATTCGGCCGAATATTCGTTTGGCCGAATAGTTGAAAAGCTTACTATTCGGTATTCGGCCGTTCGCCGAATACCACTATTCGGTACAACTCTAGTCTCTAATCGGTGTCCCATCAAACATGACTTTCCTTCTTGATGCGCCGGAACTGCTCAAACCGAACCACTTTCCATTCAATTCAAATCAATCTACGTGAATTGCAATCAACTCCTGTCTTTTTTCTAATCTTCTTTTATCCACTTATGATTTTCAAAACTAGAAATGTTCTTACTTAAAGAACATGACATTCAACGGCTTTTAAAATTAAATAGGTAACACTTTCATGAAGTTTCATTGACTTAAACTGGGAAAACCTAAATTTAGCTTCAATTTATATGCAATGCTTCAACACAGAAAATATAATGTCATTCAAAAATAATGTTTTTTTTTTTCACAAAATTAGCAGCATTTTCTCAAAGTTTGTATAAGACAATATTTAAAAAATTTTTTTGGGTCTTAGCATTTAAGGTTGCCAGAATATTTTCCAGACATATCCGGACAAGGCAAATCCGGGCCATCTTAAAACCTGGCATCCGCGCATCTGATTTCAAAATTTTCCATCCAAATTCCGGGCAATATCCGGACAATTTTTGTCAAAGCCACGGAATTATTCAATAAAATTAAAAAGAATACACTTGAAAATATATGTTTTCATCAAAACACATCCAGATTTGAAATCGTATTTTAGGCTGCCGAAAAACTGTTCATTATTTAGATTGAACTTGCTAAAAAATAACCGTTTTATAATAACTCAATTTAAGTTTCTTGCTCAACTTTGAAAATAAAATGAATAAAACTGGACAAAATCCAGGCTTTCACCACGACATCCGGGCAACCGGGCCGGAACGAACTTTTACTTAATTTTTTGTCAAATATCCGGGTAAGTTCTGGTAAAACCGGGTAGCAAGCTCGCAAGCTTATCTCAGCATCACTTTAACAACCTTGTTCATTAAGCGTTCTTTGAGCACATTCTAGCGATGTTAAAATTTTCGATTGAAGAAAATATTCTTTAAGTTGGTTCCAAAATGATGATGGCTCCGGATGTTTCTCCGCAATGTCCCTTGAATGTCAAACTTAAGGAATAGGAATACCGAGCGAAAAAAAATATTATCAAACAAACGAAAAATGAATTGACGAGTAAAATAAATAAATTTGTTAGATGATCAAAAATCGGCTACTTAGCAATATAAAAACTTTCTTCAAATTTCGGATTTAAAATTACTCTGAACCAAGGTTTACGAATAAAATTCTGTGTTGATTGACTTTCTTTGATTTTATCCAAAATTTCTGTCACGCTATTTCTTTAAATTTGATTGAAAATATCGGGGTCTTTTTTGCATTTTAATTGTGCAAAATCAATTAACCTTACCTATAATTTTTTTCCAATCAAAACTTAAAAATTCGAATTTTATATTGACCCTAGCTCACCCGGTGTGCTTTGCTACACCTTCCAAAAATTATTGAAATTTGTGGTCCCTAGTTATTTAACTTTTCATGCACAAAATTCTAAATTCAATTCCCATATTATTAAAATGTTTTTTCAAAATAAGGCCGGAACAAATTTCAAATCCTTCTTTTGTCACTCGGAGTTGGGACATCGCGAGGGGGGGAAAAATAAAAAATAATGCGAAATACAAATAAATTGGAATAAATTGCACGGAAGCTTGTATGCAACAAAATTTCATATTATATTGTTGCAAAAACCTATAAATCAAGTAATTTTTTATCGAATAATTCAATGAAATCAAGAAAACAAAAGGTGAAATAACTCCCATCTTCTTAAATTTAATTTTTAGTTTTGTAGACTTTCAGATATTGGAATTTTTTATAGGAATTTACATAAATTACTTCAAACTTCGGGTTTTTGGAAATTTCGAAGGGAGGGGGGGGGGTGACAAAAGAAGAAATTGATATTTGTTCCAGCCTAAAATTGCACGTTTTTTATTTTGAAATCTTAATTTTTTTTTTAATCCGTGTTTTAATCCTTTTTATGAATCTGGATTTCTTTGCTTCATAAGTTTATAGCTTATGCCAAATTTTTTTTGTATATGGAATCTTCGCTGGCCCTTTATTTGTAGAGAGGGTCTCAAACTATCCTGGAAAAATCTCCTGTAACAAAATAAAATCACGGAGCACTCACTTTAAATACCTATTCGTTTTCGAATTATTATTCAAATTGTGAGAGTGACCCCCTCCATCATTCCTTTAACCACAATGGAAGAAATGGGGTCTCATAACATCAGAAAAACACTTCTTGTATACAAATACGATTCCATATCATATATGGCGTCATTCTCGATAAGCTCTCGAGCTATTCAAAAAATGGGTGACCCTTTGGTTCTATAGCTTGATTAGTTCTAAAGTTATGTAAAAACTGTAAGGTAGGCCCCCTCCCTCCGTCCTCTCTCCTCACTGGAAGGAGGGAGGGGTACCAAATATTCTTAGAAACATTCCTCGTACCCAAGTACCCTCCCATGCCAAGCAGGCTTGCCATTTCTCTTACGAGAATCACCCACGTGCTCGGTTTTCGATTCTCGGTAGAGATTCTCTGAAACGCACCGCAGAGATTTTTAGCCGAACCTCTGTAGAAAATCTGTAAATCGACACGACAGAGCTAACGCACACTACAGTGAAAAAATGTTTTCACCACGGAGAGCGACAGCGACGGCAGCTGGCTTGGCTTGATGCGTTTACCAACACATACGAAGCTGAACCACTCGCCCGAAACATTCATCGTTGTTGATGCTATTATTATGCACACCGTCGTGTTTGTTTTTGTCTTTGCTTTTTGGTGGCTTCAACTAGTCGGTTCTGTGTTTTCACCGGGGTGCTCTACAGTGACAAATCCTCGCACGCCGGAACTATTGAACTAAGGTGTGTGTGGCTCAGAGTGCCTCCAGTAGGGTGGGTGCATACTGAGGAAAAGTAGGCAAGGGGTACCAAAAGTTTCTCATTGGTGGGGGGTGGAGACGGTGCGCTTTTTGACAGCGAATTGTTCGCCTACCATGCCTACGATTACGATTGCCTGTCACAAGATGGACGATTCCGTGCATTGGTAGGGGAAAGTCGGGCAAAACGGACACAGCGGGTAAAACGGACACTTTCAATATTTCGATAATAACAATGTTTGGCACAAATCTAATGATGGGAATAATTTTGCCTAAGTGTATCAACACTTTCGAGAACTTTTGCTTATTTATAGCAAGCAAGCTCCCATCATAGTACACAAAACATACAAAAACTTTGAGGATCCATTATTTGATGTAATTTTCTCTCCTCATTAAATAGTTCATAATTCGCAAAATTTTCGAAAATTTCAACCGTTTTCAAAGGTAGAGTGTTTATTAGGCTTCTTTCTAACCATCTGGAGGAAAATCAGAATTTTCGTCAAAGGGCTTGATCAGCAAATGTTTTGAAAAAAAAAGTTGCTAAGGCGGGTAAGACGGACACCTCAAGGTCGGGTAAAACGGACACATAAGTTTCTCCAGGTATTTTAAAGTTTTCATCTGTTTGATCCTCCATATGCCTTCAAAAGACCTTGGCAAGAGTAATTGTCGGTCGAAAAGCACTCACCATCTCAAACAGGCCATGAAAACTGTAAAAATAGGATCTCTGGTGAAGAAAGCGCATATAAAATACGGAATTCCAAAACCACACTGTTTCGCTTCTGGACTCCGACCAGCTGGTTCCATTTTGGTTTGAAAACGTTTTCAAATACTTAACTCACAAAAATATCTACTTTTACAGCCATTTTTGCGGCAAAATGTGCCCTTTCTGAGCAGTGTCCGTTTTACCCGACCATTTTTGAAAAGTGTGATTTGCAAGCATGTTGTAAATTGCTATAAAAAAAGGTCTTGATGAAGATAATTTATATACTCCAATGGTTAATACGATAGCAAACAACCTAAACTGCCCATCTGCAAGAAAACTGCGATGAAAAAAGCAATATCTGATTTTCTATTGCGATTCTACCTTAGGGTGTCCGTCTTACCCGACTTTCCTAAGAACACACCTAGCTTTACCCGCCTTGGTGTGGCTTTCGAAACCGGGGTGCGAATAATGTGTGGAGAGGATCGAAAAATCTCACCCGGGTGATTTGCAACTATCGCACGGGAGTGTTTTTTTCTCCGTTCTCCGTTTTTCTCGGTAGAGAATGGCATCTCTGATGCCAAGTTTGGTTTGATTTGCTTCATCAGTTCTCGAGTTATGAAGCCTTATTACTTTTATATGAAAGACCCCGTCCCCCCTTCCTATTAGAGGGAGGGGTCTCAAACCATAATAGGAACCTTCCCCGGCCTCCAATACCCCCACCTGCCAAGTTTTACGTAAATCGGTTCAGTAGTTTTCGAGTCTGTAGGGAACAGACAGACAGACAGAAATTCATTTTTATATATGTACAACCGCTGCAAAAACTGACTTTTTACTCCCATGTGTTTTTTCGATTCCATTTTGCTCTCCAATCATCTCTGTTAAATATAAAATGATTTGGTTCATCCCTGAATTAGCGCAACGGGTTTTAAATTTGTATGGAAATTAGTATGGGTAAAGTTTTTTTTTCAGATTAAAATCGCTAGGGAAGCGATTTTGGGTTTTATGCAAAAAATAACTTCTTCAATGGGTTACTGTATTCTTAAACTTCAATTTTTACTAAGGTTACTTTCAGCTAGATGCCACCAAAAAAAAGTTAAAGCAATCTGTAAAAAAAAAATCATTCATAGTAGATCAACAGTCAAAGCTGTCAGCAGCACTGGAAACCTGAACTTGCATGCAATATTTCTAGATGAATTCTTGAATACAAGCTAATGCGTGGCATACACAAAGGCGTTTTTAATCGGGTAACGCAGATAGAAAAAAACTGTAGCACTATGTAGAAAGTAAGATACAAACTTTTTGAGATTATTGGAGATACACGGTAATAGATGTGGTGAAACGATCCCGAAATTCACAACCAAGTTGAAAAATAAGATTAAGTTACGCATGTGTGTTACCATCCGGCGGTAAACTGGAAATATTGAGGAACTCCCCTGAACAATGCCTCAGGGTCGGCTTAAGCTCGAACGATAAGGCTAGCCAAGAAAACACTTTGCTCACGCATAAACCTCCCACGTTTATTACTTGCTGGTTGTGTACACTGGTTGAACCCACCACTTAGCTATCTCCTACCTCTTGTTCTGCTGCACCTTTGGGGGAAACCTTCCGTCGTTCTGATGACCAGCCGTGGGCACGATGGTTGTTGGATAGCGACGACACCCACACCGGATTAGGACGGAGAGGAATCTCGATGCTTCGATTCAGCACAAAGTTGCAGTAGTTGCGCAAAAGGTGGGCGATAGGCTAGGCGAACCTTCAATACGGTTGGCTGACGTACCAATGACGACGACGATTATGACTCGGCGATGGTGATGACCTTGGAACTTCTCCCTGCGTCGGTTGCAGTTTACAGGCTCGTTGCAGTGGCAACCGAGCAACTTCGCTGGTTGGATTGGTTGACCCACTCGCAATGGCGGTCTCGTGCTTTGGCTACACACTCTGGCGGACTACCGAAGGTGGACAATGGTTTGGTAAGTCCAAGACGATTGATGAACCGGAGTGTCTGCGTGTAGGTTCCAACCACACCCTTGGGTACGCTGTAGCGTGGTGGCCGTCCAAATGCGAGTGAGAATAGGTAAACTAAAGGGGCCCTGGAATTCAGGATAGGGGGGGTTTTAACTCACGGCGATACTTGAAGTTCAATGTTGCTACGGGGAGTGGGATGAAGTTTACCTGGAAATCCCTGGGAATCTTTGGCACTTCCGGATTTCACAAACTTCACCACTGGGCACAGATTTTGTATTGCGGCGCGCTTTTTTGTGCTGTCGCCTTAGGCTTTCAGTGATGAAATGGCCGATCACTGACCCCGTAGCTGCCCTGTTCTTTCGCCTCCCCATCCTGTGCCACATTTCGCCTCGCCTCACAACTTCGCTTCGCCTCGCCTTCCATCTTCGCCTCGCCTCGCCTTACATTTTCGCCTCTTCTCTTCGCCCACCCTTCTCGCTCTCGTTAAACGCTGCCATCTGGTGGTGGGGATGTCGTACTCGGCCCTCGAGGTTGACGCGTAGAGGTTTTGGGTTGGGTGAACGTAGGGTGATTTTTCGCTACGCAACGCACTTTCTCGGCACATTTAAACTTCCGCGGACAAAATATCAACGATATTGACAGAGAACCTACCCGTTGGTACATGTGGTATACCTTTGCATACCGCGAGCGGTCAAATGACGGCAAACACTTTCCCCTAAAACTCTCTTGTTTCTCGACCGATTTCTACAAAGTTTATAGTTTTGGAAAACTCGTAATGTGACTCAAATACGATTTTCAAACAAAATTTAGCTACAATTATTTTTCTCAAAGTTATTCAAAATCAAAGAAAAAAAATTCGAAAAACAGGCTTCGGAAAAAGGCTATAAATCAGTTATTAAGTACTCGGAAAGAATTTCACTTAGTGCCTGAGAACGCTGCGCTCCAGTGCAAAGCCAAATCTAGGTGCTAGAGTTCTCAGAAAAGGCAGATTGATAAAAAGCAAAAAAAAAGAAACAGCTACCTTTGAAAAGTCGTCAAAAATTCTGTGTTTAAGAAATCTAAAGATGCCAAAATGTCAATTACGTCAAATTTCCAGTTCACTTTACAAGACTTTCTACTGTAACGAGAACAGCTTTGGTGGTTGATTTAATAAAAATTACGATTTTTACACCACTTTTTTACATTTTTATTGGCCATGATCTTAAGAAATTTTCAAAAAATATTTCCATATGTGTAACATATAGCTTCTAACTTCAGCGTTGTCAGACACTAAGTGAATTTTTTTTTTTCGAGTAGTTAATAACTGATCAACTTTGAATAACCGTATTTGAGTCACATTACGAGCTTTCCAAAACTATAAACTTTGTAGAAATCGGTAAAGAAACAAGAGAGTTTTAGCGGAAAAAATATGACTACTCGCGGTATGAATAGGTATATAAAAAATGTCGGTATGTTTAGTGTTAAATTTGCAATTGATCATCTGAACTTCATTTTTGGGTAAATTTAACACAATACACACAGTATTTGTGAATTAATGATAGAAAACACGATAAATAACGCATTTTTTTTTAGAAAAAATCAACTTTAGTTATGGTTTTGGACCTGATTTTAACATTTGAAAAAAAAAATCATTTCCTGTGGATTCTGTGAATCAGTGAAAACAAATGATTCAAGAGGTTTTTTACCGAAATCGATTGAAAATTATATAAGTTATGATTTTTTTCAGTGTAATAATGGTGCTTTTTCTCTAAATAATACCACCATAGTGTAAAGTAAAGTTACTAAACTAGTTTATGAAGAATTCAACATTATAAATCTTCACATGTTAAACGGACTGACTTTGGACTAATTTCTGACCGATTTCGGGCCGATTCGGGACCGTTTCTTCGATCTGGGAAGGAATAATTTGCATGCAAGTTTTCAGCCAGCGATGCCATGAGTGAAGTAAACTCGTCTGAGTTTTTAATAAATATTTTCTAAATTCCAAATATCTTTGTTGTGTTACAACTAAGCATCATAGTACCTTCACATCATTTGTAGAGATCAATTCGAGGAATAGTATTCAGCCTCTTCTTTATTTTTCCGAAGTTTCTGTAAATCTGTAGCAATTTTTGAATAAAAAAAAATGATTCCCCATGTAATTCTCCATACAAAATTAAAACTCGTTGCGCTAAATCAGGACTCAATGTATCGCTTCCAAACTTTACGGAGATTTTTGTGTGTGAAAATCCCGTCAAAAAATGGTATGGGAGTTGTGATAACTTATAAATTTCAGATTTCCTATACAAAGCCTGCAGCGGTCTGTATGTATATAGATCAAAAACTTAAATTAATAGAAAATTTAAAAAATCTCTTGAATCTGTGAATATTCACCAAATGCTGTTTTCTGTGATGAAAATTTGCAGAAAATTCGGTGAAATCACAGATTTTTCTATGCTTTCGGCAACCTTGCTTTGAACTACAACACTTTCGACTTAAGTGTTCGCAGTATACTAATATGGAAGCTTACTTGAGAACTGAATTTTTTAAACAAATTTCATTTATCCATATTTGAACTAATCAACTTATTTAGCACAAGGAACATATAAATATGTGATGGTCATAAAAATTAGGTTTTTAAGAATTTCTTAAATGTCCCGCTTTTTTCGGCCAAGTCCCGCTTTTTTTCGTGAAATATCCCGCTTTTTTATGAAAGTATCTGGTAAGCCTAATATAACCAGATGATGTATTACAAGATCCTTTTCAAGACGGGGTTTCTCTGATTTTCAAATTATCAACAATAACTGAAAGGATGTCAGATGACTTGTCACTTCTAGGGCGTTCATCATCAAAGAGAATGGGGTCCTTTGAAATCTGGGACAAAACACGTGGAAACAGATGCCAAGCACTTTGAAATTGCTTATTTAATATCTTATTAAATGAAAGTCATGATAACAATGATTTTCAACCTTAAGCATATCATACACAAAACAAAAACAGTTATAAACAGTTATAAACATTAAAAAACGGGTAAATTGTTAATTAGCGTCGACCATTCATGTATTTTTCGTCGACCTTTCAGGATCATAACTCTTGTCGGAATGGGACTTTGGGATTAAATGATTGTTATGATTAAAGCTTCGTGAAAAACTGTAATAAAAAGAAATCGGCTGATGGACACTTGAGAAATTTCTGCAAAATTTTGTTTTCAAGTCCCTCCAAACCAAATTTCTCATATGCACTTCCATACAATCCCCCATTCCCCCAAATTTAGCAGGGGACTTTGTCCTAGGCCTTAGATCAATTTTAGCTTGCAACTTATAAGATTTTCATAAGTCGTCTGATTTGGGCACTCTAGTGTCCATTCCATTAACTAACTTTTTGATAGATCGAAGGCTTTATAATTATCATTTTGTTTTCCTTTTTTTGACAATTGAATATGAAAAAGATTCAGAATCACATTTCAACGCTTTTACGAATAAGTTTTTTCGTAGTTTTTGTTTTTTAAATAATATTTACGTGATCGCACAAATAAATTTCGAATAAAATTAATGTGCGCAGTGTTGCAAACCTTATCTGCTTATATGGACTTTTTTTCTGACTCAATGCATCTAATTTTTTGGGAATGAATGGATCTATTTCATCACCAAATCACATTATTTGTTTAGTTTCTAAGCATTTTTAGTAAATTAAGCATTAATTATAAGATTATACTTTGATTTATTTCATGTAGCTAACCATAAAATTTAGCGACGCTTTAAAATAAATTGAAATCCAAATTTTAAAAAATCAAAAACAGCGATTTGTTGATTGTAATGAATGGATACTTTTCTGAAATTTTCATAAAGTTTGATCGGATAGAAGAGCTGAAAAAAAATTCTGTAAAAAAAATCAGAAAAGTGGAAAACGTGGCGCGTTCTATTTAACGTCACGATTTCTTCTGCTTATATTTAGATAACTATTCGTTCAATAAAAATACTTTGATTTCAAATTGTATCGATCTAAATTCTGAATTTAGAAATGTTATTTTTTTTTAATGTGCGCTAAGAACGATAAATTTACATGAAATATACCAAAAAATGTTTTGGAAACGTTGTGACATCACACTAGAATAGGTTCATATGAATGCATTCATTCAAAAGCATTCATACATGAACCTGAATATTCGCTCTAACAGGAATCATCGACTGCCTTTGGGATGAATTTAAACTGCATGGGCACGCGACTAAGAAAAATAAATGAACATTAATTCAGGACAAATTTCAGCAACTAGAATAAACATTTAAATATTATCAGTTTTGAGGATGCAAATGGCTAGAACAACTGAATGCTAACGTTGCAAACTTTCCGTTTTTTTTTTTAAATTTTTCAAACATTTCCTTGCCTTATCCACAGCTTCGAATGCTTCGGTCTGCTCGGGGCCAACGGAGCCGGTAAGACGACAACTTTCAAAATGCTTTCTGGCGACGAGACCATCTCGTTTGGCAACGCATGGATCAAAGGCCACAGCCTGAAGACCAACCTGAAAAAAGTTCACAAACATATCGGATACTGTCCCCAGTTTGATGCACTGATAGAGGATCTGACCGGTCGGGAAACGTTAAAGTTGTTCTCGTTGCTGCGCGGCGTTCCAAGTTCCACGATAGCTCCGATTACGCTGTTTCTGGCCAAAGAGTTCGGTTTCGTGAAGCATCTTGATAAACAGGTGAAAGCCTACAGTGGCGGCAATAAGCGAAAGTTGAGTACGGCCCTGGCCCTTTTGGGAAATCCATCGGTGGTTTATCTGGACGAGCCCACCTCGGGAATGGACCCGGGAGCAAAGCGGAATCTGTGGAACGGAGTCTGTCGGGTGAGGGACAGTGGCAAGACAATCGTACTTACTTCCCACAGCATGGAAGAATGTGAGGCTCTCTGCACGAGGCTGGCAATCATGGTGAATGGCGAGTTCAAGTGCATTGGGTCGACTCAGCATCTGAAGAACAAGTTTTCCCAGGGTTTCGTACTCATCATCAAGGCCAAGAAAGAAGAAACGAACGAAAAATCACGAGAGGCTACCGAAACATCTGATTTGCAGAAAATCAAGGACTTTATCACCATCCAGTTCCCGAACTCACAGTTGAAGTAATAGCTTATTTAAATTATTTTCATTAATTCATAATTAAAATTTTCCCCCCCTTTCTCCACTAACAGGGAAGAATATCAGGATTTGCTGACGTACTACATCAAATCGCAGCATCTGAAGTGGTCCCAAATTTTCGGAATCATGGAAAATTGCAAGAAAACGTTGAACGTAGAGGACTATTCCATAGGACAAACAAGCCTGGAGCAAGTGTTCCTTTCATTCACTAAATTTCAGCGAGACATATAAACTGGTGAAATCGAAACGAATATGTAGGTACGAGTTATATAGAATTATAATTTATGTATAGTTTAAGTTTAAATTATGTTATCGTGATTAACTGCTCACTATATTAGTTATTGTTCGACTCAAATAACGTTAGGTATTTGAAAGAAAAACATGTAATTAACCAATTTAACCATTCGATATACGCCAATGTGCCAACGACGTGTTAAACTTTAGTCCAATAGTCTGTATGAATATGGTCCATCAATCTTTGAGCAGTTTCAAATTGTGAGAATATTAAACAAGAGCGAGATAGTAAACAAAGTCTCGAGTCCAATAAATCGATAATGTCATTACATAATGGTTTAATTATTTTGACAATTCACAATGCAAAAATTTCTTTGTTTAATAAAGCTTTTAATTGCGTGTTATATTAAAATACTTGAATAAATTTATCCGTTCAATCCTTCATTCTTGCCTTATACATTTAATACATAAGTTTTCGGTGACCAGCACAAATAAAAATCCTCCTCGCTTTTAAATCCTAAAATGCCGATATCTTTAGTTTCTCAAAACCATTCAGAATTTCAATAAGTTCGATGGATAGCTGATAATTTCAATATTATTTTACCATTAAAATTTTATTTTTTAACTTGCTGATCCCGTACAAACTTCGTTTCGTTAGCAACTATAAAAATGCAATAAAATAAGATGATGTTTTTCAAACATAATAAAATCTCGTTATGTCTAACACTGAATAAAAAATATCTTTGCAAAACAAATATTCTTACTAAAAAGTTGAAAATCAACCCCCCATAAACAACAAAACTGTTTTTTTTTTTAATTAAAACTCGTTCTTCAATTCGCACGTTTACCCATTTCTGTAACACAAAAATGTCGCAAAAAGGGAGGTTGGCCCTTTTTTTATTGCATAATTTATTTATTTATTTCGTCAAACTTCGTAGACTACAATACTTAAAATGATGTACCGAATATACGGTCGGCCGAAAACCGCCAAAAACCGTTAAGCCGAATATTCGGCTTACCGAATAGTTGAGCCGAATAGGCCGAATACTTATTTTTTAAATTTTATACACTAACAGACTTGTCAAATTTTTCAACTGATTTTGGATAATTTCTAAGATTTCTAAGTAATGTTGCTAAATCTACAAAATAATCAAAAACTTATGGTTTCAGCAAATGATCTTAGGCGTATCCGTATATATTACACTGTTGATAGCTTTATACTTTTGATTATCGTTTACTAGCTGATTCACCCGGCCTTGCTCGGGTTCACATAAAATATAAAACAAAATTAGAGTGTCCATTTCCCGGCCATTTTCCCTATCCCGGGAATCGGGAAATCTGGTGGCCCGTTTCCCGGGAATTCCCGGGATCCCGGGAAATATTAAAAACATGTAAAATATATGCACTTCGACTCAAATATATAGGGGAGAATGAGGATACTTGATCCCTGGGGATACTTGATTCCTTAGGTATATCTCGAAACTGGAATGTCTTACAGAGATCAAATGTTCTAGAAAAATGTGCCAAAATGAGCAAAATAACAATGCTTGTAGTTTAAAAAATTTCAACAAAATAATTGTTTGAGTAATTGAACTTTGTTTGAAAAATTTCACAAAATGTAACTTGAAGGTTTTTTTTTCATCACTTTAAATTGTTCCTTACATGGGAAAATTATGAAAAAAATATTTGTTCCAATGTATCAATCGTTCGAGCGTATAATGAACTTCATAATGCCATATTTTCAAAGCAATGGAAAACTCTCAACTTTTTTCAGAAAAAGTTTTCTAAAATGTTGATTATGGGTACAATTGATCCCCTAGAGTTGGGTACAATTGATCCCCCTTCCAAACGGCATATTCTTCTTCTGAATTGATGGTTATGATTGCTGATTACGAAATTACTAATATTTATCCAAAAACTAATATTTATCAAACAATTGTCTGAAGAAAAGAGCACAAATAATTAATTTTCTCTTAATTATAAAAAATAGCGCCTTTAAGTATGCAATGATATTAGCGTTGAGACAAAGTTATAGAATTTTCTTCTTATGTCTGCTATAAATTGTGAAATGAGAACAAACATGACCAAAATAGTCAATTAACATTCTATCTTGGGGTTTTGTTTGATTTTTATACAAGGATTAGGGCTTCCTGAATAAAAGATCAAGTCTCCTTCAATAGGGGATCAAATCTCCCCTAACTTCAGAAAAATCGCAATTTTTTTACTCCCACGAAAATTCTTCTAGTTCATCAACTGGTTCAAGTATCGTTCTAAATTTTGGAGCATAGAAACTTGAAGTTACAAGCTGTTAGAAAATGTCAAAGACGGCGAGTTGCTTAGTTTTTCCAAAAAGATATGGTGAAAATAAGAAAAGGGGATCAAGTATCCCCACTCTCCCCTATAGCTTGTCGAAATTTTCGTGCATACAAGCCCATAATTTGTTCAAAATGTTTTCTTCATAATGTTTTTAACTCATATTAATCAAACAAGTTAAACTGTTTTCAACGATGATATATTAAAAACAGTCTAAAGAACTATAAAATAACCTGAATAAGTCAAATGAAGAATTTATCCATGTAATTAGGGGTTGATTAAAAAATATGTTTTTATTTGTTTGATTATTCCAACCATTTTTGGTTTTTCTAAACACATATTTGCTCTTCATATAAAAACTATTTAGTCTTCATTTTAAGGATTTGAAATTTATCTGGCTTTCAAAGCCAAAGGGAAACAAGTGCACGAATGTTACTTTCGAGAATTAGTCTACCTGCTACGCAATTTTTCATATATTTTTCGAACTTTTGTGGGGTTTCGTTCAATGAATACGGTGTGGAAATACATCTTTTTAAACTTACTTATTCGAACATAAAAAAAAATGTACTAAATGGCTGCATAATCTCTACTGCCACAGAAATCGGCATATTCTCAATCAGTTTTGTTTGACTACATTTTCAAAAAGAACATCTTCCTGGCTTTTCCAGAGAAAGAGTTTCATACATGTCGGAAATTCCCGGGAATGAAACTACGTTTCCCGGGAATCGGGAATTCCCAAATTTTTCAAATTCCCGGGAATTCCCGCCCGGGAAATCCCGGGACGGACACTCTAATCAAAATGAGTCAAATGACTTTTCGAAATTTGGTATTCATCATTATAAGAAACTTGGCCATGTTAACTTTGGTTAGTCATTTTAAGGTTTTGTTTGAGGCTTATGTTTATAGAAATTTTTAAATTATTTCCCTTGAATGGTTGGTTTTTCATTCAATAACAAAAAAACTTTAAACCCATCATTTTTAGGAAGCTTGAATTGATTTATCCTTATATTTTTATCATCAAATGATAGGGATGTTTTTTCCATGTCTTATTTTATGAAAATTCAGTTTCTCAAGCACGTAAACATATGCGAACGACCCCTTTTGAAGATCCCACTTTTCAACATGGATGATTTCCCCGTAGAATGGTATATTCAATTTTTATTTACAGTAAAACCCCGCGGAGGAAGAACCACCTCGGATAAGTGAAACCTAGGATTACACAAAATAAACTCAAAATTTAATCTTTTAACTCTGGTTTTGCATATCATCCAGGCGCATAGCTCGGTAAATGCATGGTTTTTGGAATGTATTAACCGACGTTTTTCGCAAATAAAGACTTTACTTTAAACTATCCGAAAACAACGATTTAATACCATAACAATATATAAAGGTGATAAAACACAACTTTACATGGATTTGGTATGAAAACCAACGGAGGCTTGGTTTACGTGGAAGCTCGGATTCCCGGAGCTCGAATAAGCGTGGTTCGATTGTACTTAGAAAATTTTAAAAAGGCTTCCACTAAAACCTTGCGAAAGACTCACTCTGCCTGCAGGTTTTCAATTGTAGTTTTTCTTAGATGTTTCTTAGAATATTCCGCTAATCTCTGACACGAAATCACCCATTTTATATTGTTTTGAAAAGGTGTTTGAGTTCTGTTTCAATTTTTTATTCTTTAACACAACTATCGCATTAATCACGGTTTCTATTTTCTCAAAATTGGATGGTAGAATGCCCAACAATGATTGAAAAGTTATAAATTACCAAGTTGAATTGTACCAAACTAAAAACTTCAGATTTAATTACTAAAAAGTTTCAAGCGTTGGATGTGCTTTTAACTTTTTCAGGAAAATACACGTTTAGTGGTCTATTCCTCCGTTTAAATTTCTACATGACTATCAAAGCGTTGAAATCGCAGCCGTCAACTTATAAATAACTCTGGGTATAATTATTTTTTCTTCTTCTATAAGGAATTCTACCAAATTTAAAATGGGTGATTGCTTAAAGCTGGAACATTGGTTTTCATGGAAACACGTAAAACACGTCAAATATATGCTTGTTGTGTTCAAATATAAGCGCGTTGAGACAAACGACAACAACATCAATTTGTTGTACTTAGTTTAAGCTTCAATTTGGTTCATTAGTTTTAAAAATTCACTTGCACGTTTTTGCAATATGCGCTCGTGAAGTTGAGTAAAAATATAACTTAAAATTGCAATAAGTTGGCTAGGAAACGTCGAAGAATGCTGGAATCTTTTGCAAAACGTGTGATTTAAATGTCTCAACAAATGTTCAGAGCATTTTATTCATGTAAATTCTCATCTAACTATAGTTAAGTTCAAAAAACTATCTTTTAATTAACTTTCAAACAAAAACCTTTATAACTCTGCTTTGGAAAGAGATAAAGTTTTGATGAATTCAACAAAGTTTCACATTTTCATGTATTCTACAACTTTGTAGTACAAAGTAAAGCTCTATCTATTGAAATAAAAAAAGTTAGAATTTTCATTTTTTTTTTATAGTGAACTTTGACTAACTTTTGATGCTTTCAAGTTATGAAGCATGTTTGAAGGAGCAAATGTTCTGAAGACACTTAAGAAATAAGATAAAAGACAGAGGCGCTACTAAATAAGTTCCACTTATAGCCCTTTTGGACCACAGTGCAGCGGCGGTAGGGACCACTTTGAAAACCACCGTTCTCATCAATATATTCCTTAGAGGCGAGTAGAAATTTGTTCTTCCTGAATGTAGGTTCATAAAATCACCTCGTGCTTCTACCCCTTGAAAAAAAAAATCCCGCCAAAAAAATGACTATCAAGTTTTTAATCATTAGCAGGCTTTGGTTTGCTGTCCACTACACGTGAACTCTGGATGGTCATGGTGAAAAAATCCCCGCCAAAGGAAACGAAAATTGGTTAACAAAATGGGTGCCATGACTTTTGGTTCGTATGAATAAAACCGAAAGTTGTATGGGAGGGTCCCTTTTCTTAGGAGGGAGGGGCTTAAAACTATTATTAAAACCTTACCATGGTCCAAACACATAACTATACCAAATTTCAGGCTGATCGGTTAAGCCAGGGGTTTTCAGATCATTTGCTCGGCGGAGCACTTTTTGAAACTAAAAATTCTGGCGGAGCACCTGCATTTTTGAACGCATGAAAAACCCTAGTGTTGAAAATTTGATGATATTTATCGTTTAAATAAGATGAGTCTTGTCATCGTATTTAATAAAATCAGTAATGAACGGCTCTCTTACTCTCTTTGAATAGTCTTGTTTTTATTAACAAAATACATATGTGTCGTCTAAAATTATTGATTTCAATAGAACAAACACGCTTTCTTCGATTTTGCTAGCTGTAACATGTTTGGTTCAATTTGTGTTAGTTGTAGCCTGCCGTCTGGTTCCGCGGTTAGTCGGGATTGGTATTTTGGCTTCGTTCCGAGATATATGGAAAATCCAGACTCACATAGATAGGTTGTGAAGAACGGTAAAGGAATAAGTTTTACTTTCGGATAAAATTTGAAATTCATTTTTCAGTTCACACTAACACTCCTCTAACGACTTCTTGGATGCGAATAGTTCCTGAAGTTTTGAATCCGATGTCATATCTATCAAGCATTCATATTCTTGCAATGTTAATGATTCTGGTTTCTTTGACAACGAAAAATTTTCAAATCTTCATCATTTTATGAAATTCTTCGGGAAAATATAGCTGGAAACTGTTCAATAAATGCGGAAAAACTTTGTAATTGTAATTGTGAATGACTGTAGTAGATTCGTGGGCCTGTTAGTTAAACTTTACATCAAGGAATACAAAAAAAAATGTTATAAACGAAAAGTGTTGTGATTGTCATAATATGTACCTGCAAAATCTCGTTAAATTCTTGGAAATTTTCGAATGATAACTTCGAAGTTATTTCTGATTTAATCTGCTCAAAATTTGATTTTTCTGTTGAGGCCATGGTTTTGTTGTTGGAATCGAAGACTGTCATTCACTTTATTATAAATGTCAGTCAAATAAACCAACCTTAAACGCCCCTCATCATTATTCAATTTGACCCCAATGCAAAATTAATGTCGCCTTAAAACGTACTTTTGGTCTTGATTCAAACGGGCGATAAAACGTTTTTCACGAGATAACCAGTGAACTTCGGTATGTATTTAGTAGTAGCGTGGAATTTTAGCTACCCATCTCTTCGCACAACGCCTTGAATAACCATAAATTTACGGTCAAGTCTCAATAAAGTTGATTGTTTTTAAGCTTTCGTCCAAGAATTCTTTCAAAGATGATGATAGTTCTTCATAGCGAGTGCATGTAAATCTTGGTCTTTTCTTTGATCTTGGCAACGACTCCAGCAATATTTCCAACCATTCTAACCATACATCAATACAAATTCCTCATGGAATATTGCTGTCCGAAACATAATCATCAATTAGCTTGAAAATTTCAGCCCCGTTGTGGAATTTGGCAACGGTTTGCAAAGGAACAAATCTTCTTCGAAACATTTAGAAACTTGAAAGCGTACAAATACCTACCATTAGAATTGCTAGTCCTGCTACATTTGTGGTAAGTCAAGCTACATGGCGAATTTTGCCATGTCACAAATTTGCCGAGAATCCGTATCGTCAGACATGGGAATCGGACTTACCAATCCCACTGTTTATCATCAACCAACGGACAATTTCTTAAATTACAAGGTTTGATTAAGTTTTCAGCGATAGTATGCCCTTTTCCAGCTTTTGGTAACTGACTTAGTACGACGCAAGAACAGAATTTTCATTGAGTGTTTTGCAGCGATTATTATTTTCTTGACGATGGATACATTTTACGGCTGAGGTTTTTCGATTTCCTCCAGATCCAGCTCAACGACCATCGATGGGAGTTCCGCATTTGATGCATCACCAATTGCAGTTGTGTTGTAGTCCTGCTCACTAAAGGTTGATCGAAAAAAAATAGTAAATAGTTGCTATTTAGTCACATTTATTCATACCTGTTGTCTGTGCTTCTGGATGATCCTGGATTTGCAAACGCTTGGTCCACACTCGGCAACTTGAACTGCGATTTCCGTTGCTGAGACTTGTTTATGTTTACATTTTGAACTAGACGAAGAGATGCTGTCTCAAGTCTCCTGACAATTTTGGGAGATTTCCAAAGAATTCAAGAACTCAAGAAATTCAAGGTTTGTTTATGGTTTTCGTTGCGTACACCGCGGAGCACTTTCAAAAGCTTCGCGGAGCACCAAGTGCTCCGCGGAGCACGATCTGAAAATCCCTGGGTTAAGCGGTGTGGATATGTATAAGGTGCATACAAACAAACAAACAAACAAACAAACAAACATACACACCAAAAATTTTATAAAATTACACGGGCCGGAAACGCTTAACGATCTAAAAGTATTTTGACCGAAACCGTATAAGATCTAATTTTACATCGAATCGAATTTAAATGTCACGCACACTATCACAAACTCGATGCATCGTGGCAACACGCATAAAGTCAATCAAAACAAAGTAAACTTTCGTGCCATCAGCTGTAGTTTGTCGGTAAAAAGTCAATCTTCGCAAGCCTTGTACGCTCGTACCCATACTGTTGGAGGGAACAAATCGCATGGCTTCGACCGGGAACTAGACCGGCGAGGAAGAGGTCGATTCCAAAAGTTAAGCAGTGATCGTGAAATTGTGCAAAATTTCCTTCGTGCAAAAATTTCAGAATCCAACACCATATCGGGTCGGGAGTGAAGAAGGTAATTATAAGCTGTTTCTTCAGCAGCTTTTTGGAATTATTAATGTATTTTTTCTTCAATAATCCAAATATTCTTTCTTATATTGGTAATATGTGTAGCAAGAAATCAACAACATTCACTCGTAAACCAAATAACAGCGGCTTCATCACCTCCGTAGCCCAATTACCAGCTCCGTCGCCGTCTCCTGTCATCCGGAAGATTTGTTTTGCCGGATCTAATCGTTGGCATTGCTGTCGACCATAAAAGCAAAGGTAATATTTAATTACTAAATGTCTTTGTGCATGATTGATTTTTTGTTCTAAAACAGGTCTGACTACTAAACTTCCTCCCCTTCGGTGAAAACTCTACGTAAACTGGGTTATTTTATGAACAACCCAATTCAACCTCTACCCGTAGCATTTCTCAGATGGCTTCCAAGTTGAGAGTGATCCCAAATAAAAGATTCAGCGTCCAAGGATCTTTTTGTACAGCACCTAATACACCTAAGGCATGAAGTCTTCTGGAAAAAGCACTGCGCTGGCCAGTGACTTCGAGTATCGGAAATATATGTGATACTTTCAGATGGTAAATCCAATCCGGACGCATCGTATGATAAACTAAATGAGATGCAAAAGGATTTGCCAAAAGCAGCTAAGCTCAGCACGCGATGGGAGATGATGACCTAATGATTATCATCAGAATCATTAGTAACAATACTGGTGTGAAGGACATCACGAGTAAAATATTTGCAAGTAACTAACCGGGCATTCATCATTTGGTACAGGTGGTTCAGGTAAGCAAATGGAAATGAAAAGTTTGGCAGTTAGTTATCAACAAAAAACGTTAAATCCAGAAACTCCATAAATCAATTTAAGAAACACCATAAAGTTTAAATCAGAAAATTCCTTGGTCAGAACAAAAAAACATTGCAGAAAGATAGTAGGCACTTTGAGGATGGTTTGAAAATTATATTTGGTTAGATACCAACTTCCTCGCGCAATACAAAACTTTTACACACATTTATCCCGAGAGCAAATTTTGTAATTTCGGAAACAGCGGTCGATTTAAATCGCCTTTGTATAGGCAATAGCTTCCTATGTAACTAACCGACCATTTTGACGCTTACTGTAAGAGGTAAGAGGTAATGTAAGCGCCTTTGTATATGCATGTAAGCTTTATAATGAGAAAAAAACAAATTTGTTCTTCCATCCATAATAAGTCATAGTCTAAACTAAGGCGGTTTAAAAAGAGTATAATATCGATTTGATAATAGCAGTAACAAAACCGTTGATCTGGTATCTGGCCAGATGCTAATATTTTTTTTTAATAGACCTACGCGTATACAGTAGTCACTTGTTAAAAGACAGTTAGTTACTACTAAAACATAGCGGACGAAACACAAGATATCTCGTTTTTTTTTGCTTGTCGCTAGTGTTTCTACTCTAAGAAGCATAACTCAAATATCAAAAATTTGTTGGTGAAACTTCGTTCTGCAAAATTTAACACAACAATTTAGACTTCTCAAAAGTACTAAATTGGAAGAACTGCTAATTCGACGCTTTCGTACGTCAGTTGATTCATTATTCACTTGAAGAACAGTTTCACAATGCTCAGCTCAAAAATGGCATATTTGATCAAAATCATCATTTTCACACATCTTTGGTATTAGGAGACAACCAGTGCCGATTAACAAGTGCCTACTGTAAATAGCCTTTTAAGCTTAGAAAATTGACTTTGAATTACGTATTAATCAATTTATTGCATTGGCACTTTATCATAAATCTGTTGTGTACAGTTTTGTAAGAACTTGAAAATAAACTGACATTTTTGTCCATGAAAATGTATCGCTCCGTAATCTTTTTCTCATCCGAAATTCACACTACGCAATTTCTAGGAACATCTAATTTTAGGTGAAAAACGATGCTTTGCTTTTGTGCGACCAATATGACATAACTTTACATCATCGATGCTGTAATATTATGTCAAATATGCCAGTTATTTATGTATGAGATTTTATGGCTTCAAGCGTTTCTGTCTTTCTGTCGTGTAATTTTATGTCAAAAATGATGCTTCTATTTTGTGCATCCAATTTGACATAAAATTACATGAAAAATTTAATAGTGTGTATATATAGTCCCACTCATCTTTATAAATTAGATTTCAGATTTTTTTTTCATATATCCAGGCTTGTCCATAAATCAAATAAAGAATTCCAGAAAAATAAAATCTCTCTGGGATGTCCAGATATTATTTAAAATTTTCCAGATTTTAATCCGGGTTTATTCAGATTATTCAAATCAAACAAATCAAATAAATACTCAAATTTCTCTTTGAAAATTTCTATTTTTGGCGTTTAAAAACGATTTGTTAGAGTAAATTTAAATATAAACGTCAATTTTTCTTTAACCCATAGATACGATTTTAACACTGCTGCTGTAATTCGATGAAAACATTAAATTTCAAGTAATTTAGGAAAAACCTCTTGTATGTTAAAGAAGATGCCTAGATTCTGTAGAGATATGCTTTTTTTTACAAATTTTTCAAAAATTCGTCCAGCCCCGGCCGTGTGGATTCGTTTGGTAGAAAATATGACTTTCTTTAAGTTAAAGGTCATCTTTTTTGGCAACTATTTTGAAGACATCTAGCTAAAATTCGACATTCATTTGATTCCATATAAGCAATTTCAAATAGCTTGGCCCCTGTTTTGACATGTTTTGTCCCAGATTTCACTGGAACCCAATCTCTTTGATGATATACGTCATAGAAACAATAATTCATCTGATGTCCTTCTAACTATTGGAGACATTTTGAAAATCAAAGAGATCTCTATACTTGAAGAAGATCTGAAGTATTATAAATCTGGTTGAAAATAACGGGTTCAAAAACATATGGAGTATTAAAATAGAAGAAATATGAAATTTTCGCTTTTTAATTTCTATTAAAAACTCAACAGAACATTCGACCGAAAATTCGTTTGGCCGAATAGTTGAAAAGGTCAATACACCTACACGCAGAAAAATTTATTTTAGAAACAATAAGATTTCAAACGAAAATAATAAAATTTTAAGGTTGGGAAAAAGCACAAATATATTTTTGGCCACATTGAATAAAAGTATCGATTTGATTTGAACTTATCGTTTGATTGAAAACGAAATACCCCCTTTTTGAAAATGATCCATCATACTTGTCAAAATAATAAAATAATTTTGGGTAAAACACACAAAATTTTTTTAGGCTATTATTAAAAAGAATAGGAGGTTAAAAATTAGCGATTTTGTATGATTTGAATTCATTTCTTTTTTTCAATTCAAACGAAAGCAAAATTGTTGTTGATTTTCGGATTTATTGATTCGGTTTCAATGAATTTTATTTATGCTTAATTTATTCGCATTAAAATGCCTTTTTTACATTGGAAATTCTTCTTGTGAGGATGAGTATTGGCACGTTATGGCCAACTTATCCTCACTAATCGCTAGCCAACCCACGTTATGTTGTAGCTGCTGGACGAAAGTAATGGTCCGCCTTTCTTTTAGAATGCACCGATGTAATAGGTAGGGAGCTCCGCATGTTAATCCGACTGTTCCTTAAAAATTAAAAACAAATTAGTATCTCACTTAATCTTTAATTTATGATACAAACCTGTTAGATGAGTGCATGGTGGATCAAATTTGGAGGGTTCCGGCCGCACCGACGAATGAGAATCGTGCTCGGCAGTCACAGGGGTTTCAAAAAATTGTTTCGGCTGCTGCTGCTCGCTGTTCCAATGAGAATTTTTTTTAATATTTCCTCGAAAATTTTTCTTTTTTTTTCTTTTGTTTTTCATTTTAGTCTCACTACACGTTCATTGAAATTAACCGATTTTTGGTTTCGAACTAAACCAAATTTAATTTTTAAGTAATAAAAAAGGAGTGTGTAAAAATTACAATATTTTATTGTTATTTCTGATCGATTTTTTAGTGAAAGCTATCAAGAAATATGCATTGAAAATGTAAAATAAAATAACAAAACGTTTTGTTGAAACCAACCCCCTTTCTTTTTCTGCGTGTAGGTTTTTTACGCGATTTTTTTTACCCGGTTTTCTTACACGGCTTTTTTTACACGGTTTTCGGGAATTAACACGGTTTTTTTTTAACACGGTTTTCGTAAATTAAGGGGCCGTTCACTGATTCATAAGCACGATTTCGGAAATTTTTACGACGATCTTTTTTAATAATGTTATTTTGTGTTTTTGGTGGCATGTTGATTTGAATTGGTTCTCTATAAATTTTATAGAACCAGCAGTTTTTTTCTTCTTCAAAAGACACTTAAAGTTGAATAACATTACATAAACATAACCAACAAATAGATAGTGAGAAAAATCTGTGTAATATGGTTTCGTATGACTATGACAAATTATCAAGGCAACATTTCTTACGTAAGATTTTTGCAAACTCCCCCTACCCCCCTAGTAAGAGATCGTAAGCAAATTTGAAAACCCCCCAACCCCCCCTATGAGCTTTCGTAATTAGTGAACGGCCCCTAACACAGTTTTTGAGAGAAAATATCTTCAAAGGAAAACACTTAGAATCTTTTTGAAGTTGGGAAAATCTTAGCTCTGAGACTAAGAACGTGAAACATGATACCTGAGACCTGTGACATGAGACTTGAGACCTGAGACCTGAGACATTAGACCTGAGACTTGAGACCTGAAATATGAGGCCTGAGATCTCAGACACGAGACATAAGACATAAGACCTGAGACATGAGGCCTGAGACCTGAGACTTGAGACATCAGACTTCCCAAGCAACCAAAAGTCGCGTTTTTACTTAAAGATTGAACTCCGAAGTTCACATTTGGCTGAAAAAATGTTTTACGGGAGCTTCAGGTGACTCATGTCACGTGAAAGTTACTCAGGAACTTCCATCGCCTTTTGAAAGGTTAAAATATTGTTAACGGAACTTCTAAGCACTTTTAATGCAACTTCTTTCAAGAAAGTCGATAACGTTCGCTTGACACTTTCTAACGCACCGTTAAGATACTTATAGGTGTTTTAAAGAACCTGTATGGGAATTTTAAGCGACATGTCAAAACTGTCTGTCAATTTCTTATCATGGTATTTGTTTTGTTTATACCATGCAGCACTGATATTTATACAAATGGAATTCAAAAATTTTTCGAATGGAATTCGAAGTCTTTTAAACGAAATAAGGTACAATTTATTGAGCAGCCCATTCAATCATCTCAAATGACATTAAGTTTAAATACTAATTATTACACTTCCCCTACTCGCATAACAGTCCCATATGAATTTTCGTCATTTTTCATCTAACCTGACAGTTTGTCATTTTAAACATAGGGCTTCAATGTAAAACAATAAAAAAAAGAAATTTTGTTCTGGAAATTTCGAAAAAAATATCAACTCGTGGCTGTCCCATATGAAACATACCCACATAACAGTCCCATATGTGAAATACCACGGATTTAGTTGTCTTCCTAAGCGAAAAACTATCAGATGCAATCAAAAATCGTAAAAAGATTCAACTTGCAATGTGGAATTCACGATATTTTTCCAAAAGTATGTTTCTTTTTCTGATAACCGCATTTAGAAATTCAAAAATGATCAAATTTAAGTCTTAGAAAGTAGTTTGGTTAGCAAAACATATTCTGTATGGGACTGTTATGCGAGTAGACTTCTCTTCTTCTTCTTTCTACTGTTTTGGATTCGCTTTCTGGGCTCATCCAAAAGGGGAAAGGGCCAGTATCTCAGACTATATGCCCTGTTTTCCTTTTCGCTGTGGCTCATAACTCAATGTTGGCCTTGCGTACAAAATCAGCTATTTGTTTGTAGTGTTGTAGGTTCTTTTCTTTGAATAGTTCTTGCAGGTTGTTGTATTTGCGATCAAAATCGTAGTGTATTCTTAGTGTAGCATAGCGAGGACAGTTCACTATTATGTGGTTGGCTGTTTCAGGTACTAAACATATGTCGCAATTGGGGTCGTCCACGATTTTTATTTTTGCTAGCCAAAATTTGGAATAATCATGTGTGGCCATCAATCGATTCAGAAGGCGGATATCTCGTCCAGTCATGTCTTGTCCAACGAACCATGGGCTTTTTGAGAACGCAGGTTGTATAGAATAAAAGAGTTTCCCTTTGTCTTCCGAGTATGATCTATACCAATTATCAGTCTTCTCGCTCAAAAACCGTTTGAAGTAGAGCAATCCATCTTTAAACATCAAATCATTCTCGTACACGTCGACAGACTGAAGACCGTGTTTTGCCAAACCATCCGCGATTTCATTGCCGTTTATTGACACATGGCTTGGAATCCACTGGATCGCTATTTGATGTGATGAGCAAATACGAAGAATTTCGATCAAAATATTCTCGTCCTCCTTGAGATCCTGAGCGTTTTGCAACATCAAGCATGAGGTCTTGGAGTCCGTGTAGATGACCGAACGTACCAATGACTTTTGTTCGATTATTCTTGCTGCCTCTCTGATAGCGATTAGTTCTGCTGAAGTAATACTTGTTTCCATCTTTAATAATTTCGACAACCGCTGTCCGATCGATTCGAGATACACTCCTATTGCACATCTAGATGCTTCCTTCGAAGCATCTGTGAAAATGCGTCCACGTCCTTTATTTCTCCAGTTCATGACGAACAGAGCTAGCTGTTTAGCTTTAGCAGGATTCGTATTCTGCTTTGAAGTAGACAGACCTTCCAATTCTGGGAAGATGTCCACGGGTTGCGAAGTACTAAAGCGTATGATCGGCTGTATGCGATCGAATATGTTTTTGTTTGTCCAGTATATTTGTTCCAGGTGAGAAAATTTGTGCCAGGTGCGCTTGTCTTCGGGTAATTCGATGCTTTTCAATTGTTTTGCTATCATATTATTTCTGGAGATATGTCTGCAGATTTCCTTGGACACCACAAACTCTTGTCTAAACGCAACAGGTTCTTGACCGCTAAGAGCAACGATCACGTTCCTCGGGGTAGATCTTGTTGTTCCAATTGCCTTTCTCAAACATTGGTTGTTCAGAACAGAAAGCTTGTTACGATTCGAGAAACTGGCATTATTATATACTGAAACGTTTTGTTCCATTGTGCATCTGAAGAGTGCCTTGTGAATTCTAAGCATTGATTGAGGATGTGCACCATTTTTAATCCCACTGAGAACTTTCACCATATTGAGTCTATCTTGAACCTTTGACTTAAGTTCCTTGATGTGTATCCCGAAGTTCAAGAAGCGGTCAAACACTACCCCAAGGTATTTATGGCTTCTCACGGTTTCTAGCCGGATACTATTAATAGAAATGTTCAGCTCCTTGTTGCTATGCTGGAAGAATATGGCTTTCGTTTTATCCGGGTTTATGGAAAAATTTAAGGACTCTGCGGTGTTAGTGAATTCGTCCAAGACTGTCTGACCAAGATCGTTGAGAGCATTAAGAGTTTTAGCTCGGATCAAAATACCAAAATCATCCGCGTATTGAACCAAATTTACCTCCGTATTACCATTTCTATGTAGATCGATGGTGTAGATATTAAAAAGTGTGGGAGAAAGGACATCCCCCTGTGGGAGTCCGTTGTTGATAGTTCTTGTTATTGTTTTGTCGTTCATGTGAAACAGTATTTGCCGGTTGCTCAGGAAGGAAACCGTCCACAACAACACATCTTGTGGGACACCAATTCTCAACATAATCTCTTGTAGTTTATCCAGTCTCACAGCATTAAATGCATTAGACAGGTCAATACAAATCAGGGCTGTTAGTAGATTAAGTCGTTTGCTCTGTTTTATCCAGTTCAACACAAAGTTTACACATGTGTTCGTAGACAGGTTTTTTCGGAATCCGAACGAGTTATCAGGAAGAATGTGTTTCTCTGCAAGAAATCTTTGCAAACGTTCAAGCACCGCCGAATTGGCTATTTTTGTGATTGCCGGAACTAGAGATATCGGCCTTTTGCCGGCAATGGTACTCTGATCGCGTCCAGGTTTGGGTATTGCAATAACTTTGATAACCTTTAAGCTCTTATCAATGACGCTCATCCTCCACATGTCATTTAAAAATATAATCAACCTCTCTGTAACCTCTGGTTTGAGATGCGCCAAATATTCATAAGATAAATTATCTTCTCCAGGAGCTGATGTTTTCTTCTTTTTCCCGAGTATGCTGTGCCAGTTTTCCTTGTTCTGACTTGAAAAAGGTCTCAAATATGCTCGCATAACAGTCCCATAACGAATGAAAATTGTGCTCCTGACCTCAACAATGGCCCAATTTTGAAAATTTCAGGTCTTGCGATTTATTATAACAACCTAGAACACTTTCCATCAAACGATTTTCGTTTATGCTGAAAATTGTGGTCACAATTTGAAAATATATTCCAAAACAGAAAAAGCTGATTTTCTCGCTTGATTGTTTTTGCATATGAGACTGTTATGAAAGAGGGGCAGTACAGTGGCAATGAACTATTGATTGGTCGAGAGGCTGGTGAGTTTCATTGCAACCTAGAGAGCAGCGGTTCAACTCGTAAGTAGCTTTTGTAATCAAAACAATATAATCAAAATCAATGAGATAGACCATGATAGTCCAGCTACATAACAATCTGTCAACTGGTTGTCAGAGCAATCTGTCAACCGGATTTTTTTTTTCGACGCGTAGAAGTTTTTTGACATTCTCTTAGAAGCTGAATAGCATTCTCTACAGCGACCTAAACGAACTTGAAAGTAGCTTTAAGAACTTAAATTTGTGGCTGACTAGCATTCTCTTTAGACACAAACGAGAGCTTATTAAGCTTCTATGAAGCCTTTTTAAGGGAATTTTGTTTGCTTGGATTGTTACAAGAGAGGAGAGCAAGTGAGATTTTTACCATCGAAAAGCTTGAATCCGGATCGCATCTATTCAGAGGCACACTTCGAATGATTTTTTGCACAGGTGTGGAAACTGGAAAGATTTTCCGTGCGTAATTGAAAATCCACTAATGCTTATTTTCTTCACTTTCGTTCGTGTAAGAACGATTACGCATGCTCTGTGCCATATTCCACATAGTGCTCAAGGCGATGTTTCCCGCGATAAACCTCCCAAAAAAAAATAACGCCAATTATAACGCCTGATTGTAGGCGGTTGCCTACTAAAAAATAGCTAAAATTTAGACTTTTTTTCGTCTATTTACGATGCTTCGTGGGCCGTGGCACGTACACATTTTCTTCCTTAGCTCATAATAATCGCTGAACCTTCTTCTTTACGTTTGTATTAAGCAAGAAAACCTTCCGAACAGGGTGCATCTAAAACTACTCACTGGTTCAAGGGTATTTTATCACTCAATTTTTGAAAAGTAATTTTCCGTATTCATGCTGGGCGATCATTTTCTTTGTTTTTGTTTTACGCGTTATTTGTTTTGCTCGTTTCTGCTACTGGAATCAGGAATTTACAGGAAAACTTGGGTTTTTACTGATATTACTTTCTACGCCTCTGCCTGTTAATCGAAAGAATTTCTCGGAAATTTTTCTTTGTTAAAGGCTGTCATTCTATGTGAAATAATCAAGTTTATTCTGCCAACAACCATCGAGAAAAATGACGACTGAACTCGAGGACGAGAATTACGTGATCCAAATTCGTGCAAAATTGAACCAGCAAAAAGTCAAACTCTGGGAGCTCCCGTTTTTTAACCCAACTTCAGGAGAATGTGTTGAGTCAGAACTGGAGGTATGTAAAAAGTGTGTCATATCATTCCAAATTCAAATATTTTACTTTTCCCAGAAATTGGCAAACTCATTTCACGATGAGCTGAAAATATCCTTCAAGGATTGTTTGAATGTTATCCGGAAGTTGCAGCAAAATGCTTTAGATAAACTGAAAAGCAAGGATGAATATCTCAAGACCGGCATCGCCACTCTGCGCATTCGTACGCCAACGCAAGGCTCGTCGAATCGGCATTTCGACGTGAAGGTCAAATCCACTGGTAAGGGATCCGACCTGGCGGCATTGGTGGCTGAAAAGCTTGGGCTCGATGACCGAATGATCAAGTTGGTATGCGCCGGCAAAGTAGTGAACCCTGAGCGAATTCTTGCAGACCAGGGTGTTACCAATGGAGCCACGGTAATGGTTCTGGTGTTGACTCAGAGTCAGGAAACTGCTCAACAGGAACACAAAACTTTCGATAGAGTTCATAGAATACGAACGGATGCAGAGCTAATTATTAACGAAAATGACCATTCGGATTTTCTGAGCGTAAGTTGATGAGGTTAAAGACTTTTGAAGTTTTTTCTTCCAAAAATCATCATTTAAATTCCTCAAGTCGAGGACCTCAACAAAAGCAACTGTGGATTCACATTAATTTAGACCCATTTTCATTGCAGTTGGAAGATCAGGATGGAAACGCTATACATCTGCCAAGGGCTGAGAAGAAAGCTCTGCTGATGGCATTGACGTTATACGAAAAAGGTAAAGTAGCGCTTCGCAGGGAAAATTTCGAGGAAGCATTGCTACTGTTTCTCGAAGCGGATAGCGACTTTCGCATGTGCAATTCCCAACTGTTGACGGTTGTGGACAACTATGCGCTCCTCAATCTAGACATCGTTTGGTGTTATCTGTGCTTGAAGGTAGTATAACATGTAAAATTCGTTGGTGAACTGAATTTTAATTTTTTATATTTTAGAATATAAATCAGCTCCCTGATGCAGAGCAGCGCATAAAGCTGTGTGAGGAAAAGTTTCATCAAAGCTATGGTGAAAATATGAGACGCGTAACGGCCATTAAAGGAACTCAACAATGCAACGAAAAGGCGCTTTTGTTGAGACTCCATCTTTTGAAAGCAGTGCTCTTATTTCATCAGAATAAACGAGAAGATGCCGAAACAATGTTTCAAATTGTTGAAACTGAGTTGCAATCGTTGAAAATCGATGACGGTTGTTTGACGAAGCTTTTGGAGTTTGGATTCGAGCTCACCGAGGCACGGATAGCTCTGCGTGCTTGCTCCAACAATGTGGAGGTTGCTATCGAATTTATAAACAACCGCCGTGAAACTGTTTCTAAAAACGAGAAAAAATCAAAGCGTGAAAGAAATTTATACCGTAAAATCGGACACAACTGTGATGACTGTCGCATCAACATTGAACTTGTTGATCAACTAGTAGAAATGGGATTTCCGGAAACTTTAGCTGCCATAGCTTTAAAAAGATCTGCAAACGACTTACTAACAGCGCTGAATGAACTTCAACTTAAACAAAGTGATCTAAAGCGGGAGTTGGTGGAAAAAATAGAACCATGTTCGGAGCTTATCGATAAACTGGTCGATTTAGGCTTTCATAAGGAAGCTGCCGAAACAGCACTCAAACAAACGACCAACAATTTTGAAGAGGCAGTTGAATTTCTCATAAGTGCAAAAAACAATAACGTTTATGATGCTCTGCTTTGTGAGAGCAACGAGCTTGATCGTCCGTCCACATCGTCATCCACCGATAACAGCTCCACAGACGATGGTTCTACCAAAAATTCTTCCAGCAAAAGTTCTGATGAAATTGGGGGTTCGGAAGAGCAAGCCGGTCCCTCTCGCAAGAGGTCCAAAAATGCTACCAATAACGCCAAAAAGGAAATGATGGACATTTTATACAAGAGTTTTTCCAAAGATATGGATACCAGCAGTGATACGTACTTGGATCTGCCGCTACAGGAAGAAGCGACAATTCTGGCTGAATACAAGAAGTTACTGAATATGCAATAATTCAGGACCCTATTGAAATGTGCATCAATTTTACATGTAGGTTTCAAATTTTAAAGGAATATAATTATTGTCCTATTTTTTTTTAAATTGTGATGAATATTAATATGTTTTATCATATTGAGCAATATATTTAGCGTGATGCAAAAATGATACTTATAGCTTGTTCGCAATATTATCACATTATCCTCTTTTCTGTAATACGTAGGATTTGAAGCTTTTTAAGCTCTTTTAATTGTCCTTGTTAAGGATTATAGATAATCAGATAATTGATAGTTTATTTTTTTGTTATCTGGCGTCGAACGATATTTTTCTTTCAACTTATGCTGAACCATGGAGTATTAATCAAAATTAAAACAGCAGTAACGTACCGTAAATTATAAACTGCACGTGAAATTAAAAAAGTTAAAATTGAGTGACTCTTACCAATTTGAATGTAGGTTCTTCAAACGTCTCTCGCCTTTTAAAATGTTTGTCCACCTGGACCTCTCCAGATTTGCATAGGTCATCATTGAACCATCGGGGCAGCACCGATATGCACTAAATTGATGAAGTTGATGAAAAGCAATGTTCATAAAATCTGCAAGAAATGTTCATAAAAGAAAAAAAGTAAGAATTAATTAGTTTTGTGCCTTATTATGCGCTGCGCGTGCGGGCCGACAGTTAAGTCACCTTAGCATCACGGGACTCTATTTAAAGTTCATCCGAAGTGACGCTCCTCGCCTAAAGCGACTCCTGGAATCGAGTGACTTGGGTGAATCGAATATCGTCACCTCCCGCGCGGTGCAGAATAAAGGCCTTCGTCTTGAGCTAAACTAAAAATGAACAAACATCACTGCGAACTTAACTGATCAACTGTTACAGTACTAAAATACTCATTGTAAATATGTTTGTTACCTTACTCTGGACTCAAAACAAGCTTGATATTGAAATAAGCCTTTTTAGTTACAATAAGAAAAGCCATCCGGTCTTAGTCAAGTTATGAGAATATACTATTTTATTACGCAAAAAGGAACGCATAAGAAATACCTATGGTGCAGGTTTTCAAAACCAATCTGGATACTCAGTATCCGTAGTTGTAATAACATTGTAAAATTAAAGCGTTTAAAGTAAAAGTGTTTAATCTTCCCTGAGGAAATAATCATCATCGATGGGGTCGAACCGGTCGTAATGTTCACTATAATCTGGTTCATCGCTCACACTGTCAGTTGAGTCGAGGTTTGGCACCGACGGCATTCCCCGGTATGTTCCCTCAAATCCATCGGTTTCATCAGAGTTGCTGACTTCCATGCACTGCTGCAACCAAGGCACTTTGTCTCCATTTCTCATCAGAGAGGGCCATTGAAGCGATTGCACCAACTTCACAACCCGCACTACAATCGATAGACCACGAACTTCATGGACCGCTAGTTCTGGAATAATGGCAGCAAAGAATATAATCGAGAGAAGGTATTTTTCATCATCCTCTACGTAGCACAGCTTAAGCGATTCAGAATCCATCTCTAAATCGTACCGAACATTTTCCGGCGCTGAAATGCGTATGACTATGAGAGAGTTGTCCTGGCGCCACATTGTTTTCGGGCTTCGGAATTCACTCTTCAGACGAGGATACGATTTCGCGTGTGCTGACTTTCTTCGACGCAACCTTTGTTTAAGCAGAGACAGTTTCGTGGGTGGCTTTCTCGGTTCAACAGCAGCAGGTTCAACGACGACAGGAGTGGGTTCTATATATTCTTCAATTCTTGCCTCACTGTCACTACCACTGTCTGCGGGTTTTCTGGAAGGGTCGTAATTAGGATCAAGCAAGCGGCGGAAATCGTCGTCCCCGAAGTTTATGTCAACAGAATACGGTCGTTCATCTTCAATGTAACGAGCGAGTTTAAGTTCTACAATTTCGTCGAAAATCCATGATTCCAGCTCTTGATTCGGGTCAAATAGTAGAAGCCGATAAAATTTGCAATTGACGAAAGTATCTACCGGATTATCAGGTAATGTTTCGATAACTTTGGCATTAAAAGTCCGGTAATCAGCGAGCACTTCGTCGTAAATTCTGTCACTGACTTCAGGATCCCAACCGTTTTTCTCCTCACGGGGCTGAATGCAGGCAAATTTTGCCTTTATGGCCTGAAATGAAAAATGGGTAATGAATAACCAAAAATAGAGAAAAGTAGAATAAATAAATATAATTAAATGAACTAACACAAAAAGCAGCCGTTTTAAGAACATCATCTGGTAACTCAAAAAGGTCGATCGATCCATAGGTCTCATATCCTCCAATGTCTAGGAAAAACACGCGAGCATTCTGACCCTCTACGTCTACTATCTTTGTTCGTTGATAGGCACTGTCGTATAAAACCAAACAGTACTCTCCAACCTCAACTTTTTTGAGCGGAACAAGGTTAGTTTCATTTTCAGTGAATTCCTTGATAGCTGAAGCGATCGATGAAAACCTACGGTATAAATAAATTAGTTTTGCACTTAAACATTTTTTAGGATCGTACTTATCAATTTTACAAACGTAGAAATCATCCGGTCCATAATACTGAGAAACGTAAACTTCATAGGTTGCACCTTCTTCTAGCCCCTCGTAAAATTCGCATATTTTCCGGCGTTGAACTTGGACGATTGGATCTGGTTCATCAATTTTACTTTTTTCTGAAGTCGATGCAGAAACACGACTCATGTCATTCAGAACTGGCACGCTGGCATCAGAATCGTCGGTAATCTCAATCGGTACTATTACTTTCTTTTTGGTCTTTGATTTATCAGTGTTTTCCTTTGACTTCAACCGAAAAAACTCATCCGATTCTGTGCTATCAATTTCACTAACATGCGCTTTGTCCTCTTCATCCACTTGTTGATCAAAATCTTCCGGTTTAGGAGATGGCCCGTTGTTCCGGTCGCGATACATTTCACATGCTTCTACCATTTTTGTTAGCAGCTCCAACGGTTCCTTATCAGTTACACCGAAGTTTTTACCTACAATTTCCGACTTTACATGAATCTCGTGCAATTCCGTATTGATACCCTCCAAATGCTCCACTAGCCGGATTGTATCGACCCACACGGTATCCCGGATCGCCAACATCACTTTACCCTCCACATGAAAACGATCATTAGCTGTATACTTTTGAACCCACTCACGAATGGTGTGAGTAACCCGCTTATCCCAGTCTGTTTCAAGATCATGTGGTACAACTCCAACAATCCGGATATCGATGGCCTGCGGGGGCAATCGGCAAAAGTCTTTTGGTAGATGTAACAGTTCCGAGGAAAGGCAATCGATAGCACGTCCAACATCTAGAAGTTTCACTTTCACTTTCTTGCTTATTGAATTTTCTCTGTAAAAAAAAAATTTTAGTTGAAGAAAATACTTATTTTCAGAAATAAAAACTTACAATTTTTTCTGGTCGATACTAATAATGCGGCAACGCCAATAACGATGTTCGTCGTGAATTGCACACCAGTCGTTGTAGTGAACCTCTCCATGATTGCAGTGGCGATCTTCGTTAGAAAAGTGCTGCTGCATTTCCAGGTCCAGTTCAAGGAACTTTTGCGGGTCATTCACTTTATTCCATTGCTTTTCGCCGTAGTCACGATGCTCCAGTATCCGCACAGTATAATAGGTCGGTGAAAAGAGATTATATATTTTCATTTTAATAATACCGCAGGTGGGAACTATCGAATCTATTCGAAGATCATTTGTGGTAAAAACGTGCCGTTTCGTACAACCCGTTGTTCGACATTTACCAAATTCAAGCACTTGCGAACAAAAGTCAATCTGATTGCCGACAGCGAGCTTTTGTTCTTCTTGTTGAATACGAATGTTCTAAAAATAAATAAACAATCAAAATCTACTTTTTTTCGATTTAACAACAATTTTACTAACGTTTGCCAACTTCAAAACCGGTCCAGCAACATCATGATTGTGTATTCGCAAAAACTCCACTAGCTTCGGTAGTTGTTCGTTGTTGTTTTCGTCTAGCAGAATCACTGAAGATGAAGGTTTCTGCTGTACAATGCAATCATCGCGGAACGGATCTTGGTAATAGCCAAATGAACAAGCGAAGCGACGCGTAAACTTTGTCCACGAGCTTGGCAAGCTGTAGTGAATTATGTGCTGAGCTTTGGATATTTCCAGTTCCGGCAAAATATCGTCGTAGCATACCATGACGTGCATTTCACCGGCTAGTTGATTGTCCCACTCCTTGAAACCGTCTGAAAGATTTAAATGATATAACCGTTAATTTGATACATAGCGGTCTAAGAGCAAGTTCAATCGAAATATCTATATAAAAAAAAAAAACAAACTTACTCATTTTTGTCAGGGTAGTTTTATCGTTGCAAAACATATGTGTGATTGATTGTGACTTGAGTTGTTCCACAACATTGTACACTTCCACAGGTTCACTGCACACAACCAGAGTTCGTTCGTTTTGATAATTATTTTCTTTCATAAAAGTCAGTATATTATGCATTTTCATTTCTTCGGTATTCAATTTCAGTGTTATAGTTGACTTCCCGTAAGCCGCTGCCTCCAAGTAAGCTCCAATGCATATGATCATGTTCTTGTATCTCTTGAGAAAGCCGGTAAACATGGGGTTCCAATAGGTAGCAGTTACGACCATTTGAAGCTCCGGTTTATCACAAACTTTGCACAACAGTTGCAGCTCGCTGCCGAAACGCTCAATGATCATGTCGATGTTATCGATAACCACTGCCATAATCCGTTCCTTCACCAATGCATTTGGCATGCTCTCAAATATTCGCTTGAAGGCAGGGGCTGTGGCAACTAGGACAGCGCATCCATTTAGCAAGAGATTCTGGAAAAAAGATGTTGGATTATTATAAAGGTAGGATTATAAGAAAACTTAAAAAATAATTTTATTTGGTTCACTACATTTGATTGCAAACAAAACATCGTGCTGTTGAAAAACTCCATTTACTTACACAAGCTTTAGGAATGTCTCTGGCACCGCAAGCCTCCACAACGGCCATGGATTTGTTCACTGAAGAGTTCAGCATTTTCTTACAGTAACTTGCCACCCGTTGAACTTCACGCGATGATTTGGATATGATAATGACCGTTGGTCCTGGTCCACTCTTAACCAGATCTTCGTCGTGCATTTTCTGTGAAAGATGAGGCAACCAAAATTAGTTTAGAAAAACGTCTCCAAATTAACCACTTTGTAATTACCATAACTTCCGAGCAAATTGCCGGTAGATACGAAAAAGTTTTGCCCGTCAAGGCAGCATTGACGCAGAAGAACGAATTGCCCCGCAGAATATGCGGCCAGGCGTACGCTTGGATTCGATGAATCGAGCCAAAGTTCAGCAGACTTAGCTCCCGATGTACCTCAGGACAAAAATTGGCTGCCTCCAATCGATCCACTGGCTTGGGGATTCTTTTGCCGTGCACCAGCACCCGATGATAGCAGAGACTGGATCGCACACTGTAAAGAAAAGAAAAGATAAAGCATTGGTTGCAATGGCTGTAAAGTGATTGTGGATGCTAACTTGTAATCAGGTGTGCGCGATGACCGACCATTAGTTGTCATTGATCAGCTGTGAAGGGATACTTATTGCTGGCATTCTTTTTCTTCAGTTGATTGAGAGTAGTAAATTATCAATGGCAATCGGAACAGCAGTTTAAATACGACTTTTTCTGTTTCTTGTTTACTTTATTTCTATTAACCGATGAATTGTTTTTTATTTATTTTTATTATTAAAGACATTCTAGTTTTTCTCACAGTTATGCATTATTTTTTATCACGGAAGGGTTAGTTCATAGAATGAAATAACAGAAAAGTAAAAATGAGCCTATTATCCTTCACGAAACATTGAACACAATATGTAATCCGAATTTAAACTTAACTTGTGCAACTATTTTAAACTGATTCTATCCATTTCATTTCTAGTACGAGGACATAATTCAATTGTATTGAGCTCTCAATGTCTAGTTAACCACGTGATGGAGAAATTCATTTTTTCATCAATTTTTTCATATTAAAAATGGTAAGGAACATCGGTGTCTCAAATCAAGTCCACAACTTCGAACAGCTCGCTAACTTTAAGGTTATTTACTTTGATTTAATATTGTTGACGAATGAGGCATTCTAAGAAAGCATTGAAAAAACTATTTTTACTCTTATTTGAAAAAGAAAAACATAAAATGGAAACAATAGGTCTGATATTCGCACATTTTAGTCATGGTGGCTAAAATTTCCGTACCTTTAAAAGATATTTACAATGTAACACCAATTTAAGAATTGAACAAAAAACTTCAAGAATTGCTCAAATTGATCTTCTCTGTCTACGACTTCGATAATTTCCGACGAAGATGACATCCTAAAAAAGACTCGTCTGGCATTGAGATCCACTCTACTTCGGGATAAATCTACCACAGTAAAACATCCCTTCCCATGTGATGTCAACTGCGAAGAAGAAATGCGTCATATAGAAGTCCACTTTTCCATGTTTTCTCTCAATCCATTTCTCCACGATTGTCTTAAAGTTGTTGCCAGTTGGTTGCAAATATGTTGGTACGATTTGATTATTTATGAAGCTGTTTCAAGGTGTTCATTTATTTTTTAAAAGTACGGGAATAGTATTGTAACTCTGTAGAATTGTTGGCCTGAACATACGATTGCGTTTTCAAGAGAGAAAAAAAGGAAATGTTATAGGCCGAACCTTTTTATGTTAATGCCAATCATAAAAATGCAAAGTAGTAGATAGTTTATGCAAGCAATGCTCTCAGAACAACCTGTTGAGGACGGATGTAGATCATCTGCTGAGATCCGACTTATAAACTTGTTTCGTAGCACATAACAAGGACCAAAACAAGTTTTAGTAAAACCTTTTACTCATTAACTTTATTGTGCCGAGTGTGCTTTTCACAATTAAAATGTTAGTAATAGTCGCGGCGACTCAACTGTTAGAGTTGTAACCAATTTAAGAAAAGGGGAATGAATTGTTGAGGGATTACTTTTTTTGTAACTATGATTTTTAGTTTTTGCAAGATTTTATATTCTTTAACAAGGATCTCCTGTGTAAGATACTGCACGGTTATGCCTCATCGGGCCCTAATGAAGTTATGAATTCAAACTGAAGCTTTTAATGGAGAAAGACTTTCTAGAGTTGAAATAGTGAAGGTGCTTGGTATAAAGTTAAAGAAAATGAATAAAAACAGATTGTGTTGAAAGTATAGGATAAGAATGACAATACTTGAATCATCATTTCGAATGAAGGAAGCTTAAAAACTTAAAGTTATGCAATAATTGATTCTTTTGTCAATAAGTCAATATTCGGAGTCTTTTTCCTTTTTCGATTATAGTCGTTTTAACATCTTTATGTCATTCTCGACTTATTATCAGGGATCATTTTAATTCTCTCTATATAATTGTTATGCACTCTATGTTGTTTTGCGAAAGATGCCTTTTGAGAGACCGGAAAAGATAGTAACTATCAAATAGTAAAAAAAGGCAATCGACTTATCATTACAATTGGGAGGAATACCAGTTGAAAATAGAATTTAGCAGCTTGCTTTATACAAATCTTACCATGCTTCGTCTTCTATAAGCTGATCGAAACGGCTGTTGTTTTTAGTCACATAGACTTTTCGACTGTCATTGCCAGTATCATAGCCGTTTTCCTGAGATCTCCCATTGGCTGTTGAGTAAGATGAACTGGTGTTGTTCGAGCGTAGTTTGAAATTGGGTGATTTGTTTTTGCTCTTACGTTCCGAGTAGTCTGTCGAGTCTCCTGCTACAACTTTTCCGTTTTCGAAAGCAATCTTGCTCATGCTGAAGCCAGCAGGAACTATGTTCAATGTAGTGACTTTTGTCTCAAGTTCCTCCATTGGCTGTTCCTTAGGGACTGATAAAACGGAACTTTTCTGAGCTGCACGAAGCTTTTTCCGCATTTCCAATTTGCTGAGAAAAGATGTAGACTTAGGAACGTCAGACATATCATCATTTCTGACGGAACTAGAATTTGATGAGTCGCGATCGTATGAATTGCGCTTCGGAAGTTCCTTGGATTTGATTCTTTCAAATGAATCGTTACTTGGGGGTTTGGTTTTCTGTTGCCAGAGATTCTTTTCGAAGGCAGCATTGCGTCCAGCTTTGACCATTGATGATGAAATCGGGTACAACTCCTCATCAGAATTAGAAACTTCTATCACCGGATCCTGTTTCGGCTGATAGCTGGTCTGTACTCGGGCATTATAAGGTTGGATCATACTTGCGCTTTCATCGAAATCTTCCTCATGTACACCATTTTTCTCCAATTCGCGGACGTTTATGCCGTTTTGTTTCGTGTGATTTGATTCCTTCTCCAAATGTTTGCTATCGTTACGTGTTTTGTTCGGTTTCAGCGGACTCGGGTCATGCGAGATAATGTGGTTTTTTAGACTCCTTCCAGTGTCCCTATCCGGAAGACTGCGAACGCCATTCGTAGTGTTTATCTCCAGAAGCTCTGTAAGTTCAAAAAACGAATTAATAACGGTAATTTTCATCCTTCTTCGGTGCACTTACTGGAGAAGAAATCTCGTGGTTCCACCTCGGAAACTTTCTCGCGTATTTTCTTCAGCACATGTGCAGCACTGAAAACCTTATTTTTGCGTGTTACTATTTCCAAATCCCCGAAATTGATCATTACATTATGCACCCTGTGCCTTGTGACACTGCGGAAGTATATCTTGCTCGAGTTTTGGATGATCGAATGGAGCACTTGTATTGCGTTGTCATCCCAGCGCGATGCGACCTTAGACATTAATCTGTCCTCTTGGTAATCGTAAACCTTTCAAGAGAAATGAACAATTAATAAGAGTGTTTTGATTGACGTTCAAAACTCAATTGGAGTTGAAGTTGAATCTTTCAAACTTTAATATTGTGGTAACAAGTGGTTTACTCACCCATTCCGAAGGAAGTACATTCTTGATTGCTCCTCGCTTCACTTTACTGATTGCTTCCGACGAAAATTTTTCTGGTAATGGGTTAACATAACGATAGGAAGATTGAATTGGTACCCCATCGTCGATGGACCAAAGGTTGTACAGTTTATCACCTCCATCGTCTTCCAGGATGCCGTCCACCACGCAGCGGCACCACTTGTTGCGATCAAAATCGAGCACTGCTACTGTCTGAAATCGAGAATTAATCGTGTTTGTTCATGTGAAACAGGAAAAAATCAATATTTTCATATAAACAAAAGAAAATCTTTCGAAATACGTTCATAAGCGAATTTCAACGACCAATGCGCTAAATCCTTGATCCTTCCACGAATCACCAGAATTCGATAGTGTAACCCGTCCGGGTTACAGATGTAAGCAACCAAGTAAAAAAAAACTAACCTCTCCCGGAAAGGCTTCGTAGTTACGCTCGTCATTAACTTGCCGGAAATGCGTTTCGCAGTACTCGTCGATAGACAACTGGAACCGCTTTTCGTCCATGTTGTGAACGTATGCGGACACTGGCTTGTACCAGAACATGTGTGGATTTATGTAGTGGGTTATGCGAATCGTATCGTCCTCCATGATGTTCCTCCGCTGGCACCAGATAACGACACCGAACAAAAACAGAAAAGCTCGGGTAGCTGAACTGGTCAAGTAATTGTTAATCCAAAGTAATTTGTAAGCTTTAACACTTTATCACGCTATTTAGTACGTAATTTAGCTTGCACAAACAATTTAGAGCTGCGTTTTTGTTTGTTGTTGTTGTTGTAGTTTGAGTGATTATGGCTTGAGGAACTATGCCTCATATCCGCCAACTAGCTTAGTTGTTATGCTTTTGTAACGACTTTTCGTTACACATCCAAATGTGCCATTTGAAGAAACTTGAGAATGTTTTTTAGTTCATCCTCCTTAATAATTCCATTATTTGGCTGGAGTAGTTGTGGTAGGGTTTTATAGTTATCCCAATCGAAGTGATTGCGTACGTGGGTGTACTTAACGCATTCAAATAACGAATGAGTAGTAGTCTCCGGTTTATCGCAAAGCTCACATTTTTCTGATTGCTCTATTTTCATTATACCGAGCCAGTATTTAGAAAAATCATGTCCTGCTAATATTCGATTTAATAATCTTATTTGTTGGCCATCTAGCTTGGAGAACCAAAACCATGGTTTCAAGGGGAAATTTTCGAAAAGTTCGTAGAATTTTTTTCCTTTATTGTTCAATTGTACCAAACTTTTATACCATTCGTTTGTTTTTACTTCCAGTTGTTTTTTGTAATTTCGTGCTACGTCATTCCAGCACAGTTTGTTTACTAGAATGGCATTACTCTCAACTCCTTGTTTTGCCAATAGATCTGCTTGCTCATTTCCATATATACCCACATGGCTAGGGATCCATTGCAGCACGGCTCCAGTATCCATGAGATCTTGACAAATTTCTCCGGTTAGTTCATCCCAGTCTTTGAGTTCCACGTGAGATTCCAACAGCCAACACGCCGATTGTGAGTCTGTTAGAATTACTGTTCGCATACGTTCTAGCTTGGTAAGTTCCTTAAGAGCACATCGAATCGCGAGTAGTTCAGCTGTCATAATGCTTGTTGGCTGATCCAGTCTGAGGCTTATTCGTATGTTACTTTCCTCTTCATAGACTCCTACTCCACAACCTTGGTTTGTCTTGGAGGCGTCTGTGAATATTTTCCTCCACAGGCAATATTCGTTTCGTAAGTACTCCAGTCCCATTTGTCGAATAGTTTCATTAGCCATGTTTTTCTTATTGATAGGCATCCCTTCTATGTGATGGCGTATATCTACTTGCGCATTCTGGGCATGATAAGGTCCGTAAACCCTTTGGACTTCTTCGATATTATCTAAGTATAGCCTTTCTAAGAATGTGTAGTACTTATTATCTAGGCGGTTTTCTTTGTCGAGTTGTATTAATTGTTTGTATACTACATCCTTTCTTCGGAAATGTAAAGAGATTCTTTTTTTTGTGGTTTGGTACCTTTTTAACTTAAGTGGTTCCTCATTCGAAAGGGCTGCTAAGGTGTTTATGGGTGTTGTTTTAGAGCAACCTGTGGCTATTCTTTGACACTGACGGTGGGTCACTTCCAATAATTCTTGGTTTGAGAAACTGGTGTCTGCATATACTGTGCTAGCATATGAAAGATAGTTCCCATAGAGAGCTTTATTGAAAAGAATCATTACTTTCGGTGTGGCTCCTTTTTTAATACTTCCAATGATCTTCAACATGCTTTGCCTCTCTTTTATTTTCTCTTTCATTGTCCTTACGTGAATACCAAAGTTAAGATTATGATCAATGAGTATTCCCAGATATTTGTAAAACCTTACATTTTCTATGTTTACACCTTTAGCTGATAATTTCAAGTCAATGTGTCTTCTTTGAAATATTATAGCTTTCGTCTTGTTCAGGTTCAGTTGGAGGTCCATCATTCTGCTACAATCCATGAAATACTCAATCACTCGTTGTGATTTCTGAATAGCTTCGTTTTGACTATCAGCAAATATTATTTTTACAAAGTCGTCTGCAAATTGTACTGTAACAACATCTGTTTCAACTTCTGCGGAATGCAAAGAAGCGGTATAAATGTTAAACAAGGTCGGTGAAAGGACATCTCCTTGCGGTAAACCTTGTGAAATAGTTGTGTAAGTAGGACCTTGTTCAGTTTGTATTATCAATTTCCTGTTGTTTAAGAAGTTATAAATCCACGTGCAAACATCCTTATCAAAATCCAGCTCGGTCATTTTTGTAATCAATTTATTCACATTTACGTGATTGAATGCGTTTGTGAAGTCAAAGAAAACTGCTATGCATACTTTTCCTTGTCTTCTACCTTCTTTGATATGATTAGTCACAAATTCCAGGCAGTCTTCGGTAGATCTTTGCTTCCTAAATCCTAAAGAAAGATCTGGTAAAATTTGTTTACTCTGCAGATGATCTTGAATGCGACGTAGGATGATAGAATTGATAGATTTCACTATTGTTGGTAAACAAGCTATCGGTCGATAGTTAGCTACATTGCTTAGGTCCCTACCTGGTTTGGGAATCGGGACTATACGGATTTCTTTCAGGTAGTCTGGTAATGACCCCTTTTCTAGGTACTTGTTAAGTTCGCTAACTATCTTCAGCTTAGTTTCTGTGTTTAGAGTCTTGAGCATTTCGTAAGTTAAACGATCGGTGCCCGGTGCTGAGGTTTTCTTCTTTTTGTTAATTATTTGGTTCCATTCTTCTAACAGAATTCTGTTTTGGGGTGTTATAGGTGTCGAGTTTTCTTGTATCTGGCTTATATCAACAGTCGGTCCAAAATTGATTCTGAGGAATTGTTCTGCGTTTTCTTTAGAAATTAGGATTTTATTATTTTTGGGTTTATTCGTTTCATTGTACTTGAGTCGTCGTACTAACAACCAGTTGGCTTTAGTATTTCGTGGATCGATGTCTTTTGTAATTTCAGAAAGCTTTTCCTTCATAAATTCTTTTTTTTGACGAAGAAACTTAGCGTCAGCCTTTTTCATTTGTATAAGGTTCGTTTCATTTGAAACCATATTGAATTGTCTTCTTGCTTTTTGTTTCTCTTTGTAGAGAACAGTAAGCTGGTCGCACCAATAATATTTAGGTTTATAGGTGCTTATGCCAGAATTGCGTTTCAATGATTCTTGGACCAATTTCCCAAAATTTTCAAATGAGGAGAAATCCTCAGGCTGAATCGACGTTAGTTCCTCATTTATTTTAGTTTTGTTATAAATAAGCCGATCTTTTTTCGCTTTTACTGTAGAGATTTCAATTTCAATTAATAAATGACCTGACCCTCCTAGACTGTGATCTTTTACTTGCCAAAGACACCCATTGAAGAGACTCGGGGAACATAAGGTTAAATCCAGTGCACTGGGAGTAATATTCACGGAAGCTGGTCTAAACGTTTTACTTCCGTCATTTAGTATTAAATATGGTGTATTACACACGATATCATAGACTAGACTCCCTTTATGGTTTGTGGAGTCGCAACCCCAAACTGTGTTGTGAGAATTGAAATCTCCTCCAATTAACACATTGCTTAGTCCACTTATTTCTCTGAACAGACAGTTTAAATACTGAGTAAGCTCAGAATTTGTTATTCTGGGGTTTATGTAGACAGAGATTATATTGAGGTTCAAACTGGGAATGCTTATTCCAACTACCTCAAATAGGTCATATGTGCTCAGTGTAAGATCCAAAAAGTTGTAACAATTTTTTAAATATATACCAACTCCTCCTCCTATTCTGCCATGTCTCAGGTTTAAAATTTTATGATAGCCTGTGAGACTCAAAGAGCTTATTTCATCCTGGTTTCCCCAGATTTCTGATATTAAAGCTGCATCGAACTGTTTTTGTTTAAACGGACTGAATGTTTGGTTATGCGCGGGTACACTCTAAAATGCTTTTACAGAAATGTGTTATTTTTAAGCTAATACACGGTAAAATTGCCATGATTAATCGAAAGAATTATGCACGCTGATATTAGAAAATTGAAAATGGGTTATAAATAACTAAAATTGAAATAATTTAAACCGCGGGTTTGATTTGGGTTCGATGGCAACCTGAAAAACTCAGTTAAGCTACTTGATTGTCAAAGGATTCCACGGCAATCTTCGGTGTACAGTGGGTCGATCCAATCAAACCGTCATGATAAGATTAAATATCAGTTACGAGGATAGGAAAATGCCATTGTATTGTACTTCGATTAGATGGGCTTTAGTTTTTCTAGGACTGCTCTTCGTTCAAGTGTAGTATCTATGGTTCAGATGAGAATTTTGAACAGGTTTGCTTAAATTCGATTTGAGTGGCAGTCTTCTCAAATTAAGGTTTATGCAAGAATATTCAACCATTCAAGATTTTTGTGTTTTGTTTCACGTGTCAAAGGCTGTCAATTGACACAACACACATTTTGACATCCAACGAGGTGGAAATGGTGAAAATTTATTGCGTGCGCGCTTGATACGTCCATGATCCATAATTTTTTGATATTTTTAATATCATTCTTCGCTTGCTGAAATTGATTTATTTCCCAAAGGTAACTTATAGATTTGCTGCTTGATCATATCGGGGCCAAAAGCTGCTTAAAGAATCCTGAGCTGAGTAGCCGTTTATTGCGTCAATCATGCCCAGAGGTACGTTCGTGTGTGTGTATGGCTTAGCCAAGTTCCCGTAACAGGATGCTTTTACTATTTTTATAGTCATTGTTACATTTTTCAGGAAAATACGTAAACCATAAAGGACGTAATCGCCATTTTACCAGCGCTGAGGAATTAGAGGCTGAACGGAAAAACGAGGAACAGAAGAAAAAGTAAGCTATCTGGTACCTTAACCTTAAGTTCATACATTTTACTTACTGTAAACTGTATAAGGTTTATTATCAAAATCGTAAGCTCCCATTATCAAAGATAATTTTAGACTTTGAAAACACTTAACAACTTGCAAGTTTCAAGGAACTAATTTAAAATGCATGCAAATTACTATTTTATTTGAAAATGACAAACTTAAATAATCACTTTATGATTCGCTGATCTATTTCGGGGAGGAAAATAATCAAATGTTTTAAAAGAAAATTCGCCAATTTGGCAGTTGTTAAAAACACAATGTCAAAAAGAAATACTAGCGTATGTTTGGTGATAGTATTTATTAACAATCATTCTGCAATATTCCTGCACTTTAATTGTTCAATCTGGGTACTAAATTTATCTGCTTTCCTGTATCGCAGATGGCGCGACACCCGGGAGGAATCTTCCGAAGCGGAGGAGGACGACGAGGAGGGAAGTGAGAAGGATAGTGACGAATCTGAGGAGGAATCTGAGGATGACAAAAAAGGCGCCAGTTCCCTGATCGAGATCAGCAACCCCAACCGACAACCGAAGAAGGCCTTCGTAAAGACCAACGCCCTGGAGGCCGGTGCTGCTGCCGAGGATGAATCGTCTTCATCGCTGAGCCGCCGCGAGAGGGAGCAAATCGAGAAACAACGCGCACAGGCGGCCTACCAAAAGCGACACGCCGAGGGTAAAACGTCGCAAGCTAAGGCGGATTTGGCTCGGCTGGCCATAATCAAGCAGCATCGCGCGGAGGCAGCCGCTAGACGAGAGGCGGAGAAAAAGGGTAATTTCATTGTTTTATTTTTGCTTATTAGTTATAAAAGTATTTATTTTTCATTTTTCAGCGAAAGAAAGTAAAACATAAGTGAAAGTAGATTGAATGTAATCTATAAATTCACTGAGAGCGATTGATAATTGAGGGATTTGAGCCAAAGGAGGAGCGATCATCTGCAGAACATCAGTACATGTAACGTGATTTCCACTCCTTTGATTTCGAATTTCACAATCCCTATGCATATTGCTGCGATAAATTTTGATATAAATTAAATTTTTAGAATATGGTCTTTTATTGTCAAGTGCGATGTTTAGCAACCATTTCTGAAAGATGGATAATGTTACGGATGAAATCTTACTATTATCCACTTTCCATCCGTCACATTATAGTTCAAACTGATTAGCACTAAAATAACGAGTTGCACTACTTATGGAATGTAAACTAACCCAAACGTCATTGAAGGTTCAATAAAATATCACTAAAATCCAACGTTTCAAGTCTTTTTTATTTTCTATTCTGGCAAGGTAAAGTTAAACCTAAAAGAGTTATCTGATTGGTAGCAAGGATCAATTTTCGTAATTGTCGATTTTGGCCCCTCCCGTTTTTCTGATCCAGCGTCATCAGTTTTGCTTTCGTTGTCCTCGAGTTGAATGTTGGAGAAATTGAACCGAAAAGTTTTATCTTCGGTTAGTATAGCGGCTTTCTTTACAAAGTGATACTTCGCTTTCTTTTTGGGGGCATCGAACCCAAGACTATCGGCCCGCAAGGCCATTTTTGCCTCTTCATCGGCCATCTTTTTACGGTAATCTCCAAAACTGGAACGCATAATTTGGCGCTTTTTAATCAGCGGTTGGTTTGGAGACTTCAAGGTGTTAATTAGTTTGAGTGTGTCTTCAACTGAAATGATTAAAAATATTACATTAGATTATAACGGTAACATTATAATTAACTGTTTTATAAAACTTAAAAAAATAATGAAAAAAATACACGAGATCTTGAAAGAAATTGAATCTGCGGCACAGAAGACTTGACTTAAAAACATTGAAGATGTGGCGACTTATATTGAAGTACGAACTTAATGAAAATCATTTTTCATTTTACCATTTGATATGGTCAGTTCTCCGAAATAATGTACAAGAAGGCGTCTTCATTTACAGAAGCGAACGAGACTATAGAAATTTCTACTACAGAAAGCGCCCTTTAACCCGGCCCTGGGACCGTATCAACAAACGGTATAAAAATTGGCTACATAAATACCGACCTTTCTTATTATTCTCTCGTATATGGGGAGCGTTGAGGCTGTTTTCGAGTTGCTGAACACACCAGTACAGTTCCAGCTCGAACTGGATGTTAGATTCGGTCAGTTCCGTTCCGCTGGACTGTCCATTGCTACTGCTGGTAGAGGATAATGCTGCCGTTGATGATGATGGTCTGCTGTGCGAGGACAGAGAACTCGATGTCGGAATAGACTTAAGTTTGCCGGTGCCTTTGTGCAGTCTAGCCTTTGGTGGTGCCATTTTTACAGATCCCTGAGGGTTTTTCTATCGTTAGAAGCTTGAATTTTCACAATAGGAGCTGATTTGTTCTTAAAAATCCAATATTTTTGGTTGGTTTTAACGAAATTCTTTTTTTTTTTTTTTTCTTTGCTTTTTGGACTGGGACCAAGGTTGGTCCATCTCGTCTGTATTTTTGTGTATTCATGATCATGTTGTTTCCGACGTCTTGTCGGTTTCTAGATTTGAATGTTCACTTCTTTTAAGAAATTTGTTATTTCTTTCATATCCATTTCACATTCGTCTCTGAATATATTTTCCAGGGGTTTAACATATTCTAAGCAATTGTATTTATTGCGTATTTGGTTGTATTTCGTGCAGTAGTATAAAATGTGTCTTATATCCTCTGTTTCATCACAGTGTTCACATCGATCGTGTTCCTCGATGCCCCAGCGCGCTAGTCTTTCTTTCGTACTCGTGTGTTCGCTTCTGATTCTGCTTAGCATTTTGACTTCTCTTGCATTTAGGTTCAAGGTTTCTGACCAAATATTTTTGTTTGGTTGTTTGTTTATCTTGTGATGTAGTTTTCCTCGTTTTTCGGATTGTATCGTGTAAAAGTTTTTCCAATCTGTCCAAACTTCTTTTTGACTGACTATGATAGCATCATCTCTCGTGATTCCATGGAATTCTGACTGTCTCTCATGCGTTGTGTTGACTGCTGCTTCATCGGCTTTTTCATTTCCTAGTATACCCTGATGGCTTGGTATCCACTGGATTCGTATCTCTGCGTTACTTTCTAGTAGTTCCTTATATATTTCCCAAACAATATAGTTCTCTTTTTGAATTTTTTCGTTGAGGATGCTGTCACAGGCACTTTTTGAATCAGTGAGGATTACCGCTTTGTCATATTTGTTCCTTTTGATTAATTCTAATGCTTGCATAATCGCAAAAAGTTCTGCGTTAGTGATGGTAAAGTTATCGTTCAGCTTTTTCGCAATTGTTTCGGTTCTGTCCTCATCATATATTGCATAGGCTGTTCCTGCTGCCGTTTTTGATGCGTCAGTGTAAACTTTTTTGAAGAATTTATACTTTGCTTCCATTTTTTCCCGAAATATTGTTTGCCAGACCTTAGCAGGGATCGATTGTTTTTTAACTTGGTTCTCTTCTTCCAGTGTATGTTTCACAATTCTTCTAAGATTCAGTCCTCCATAAAATTGCAGTCTTCTTTTTTTGTCTATGTCTTTATCCGAAGGGTGTACTTGGAATATTAGGTCCCTATGCTTGTCGGCCACTTCAGTTAAAAATGATCCGTTTGGGATTTCTCGTGCCAGCGTGTCACTTACAAACTTGAGCAATGGATTTCGACTGTATACAATTTTTATAACATCCATTTTAGCCAATCCTTCCCTTCTGAAACTTAACGGCATCTGTCCAGTATCGGCTAACATTACATTTATAGGAGTACTTTTAAGATATCCCATAGAGATTCTGATGTAGGCGTTCTGTATAACCTGTAGCTTATTGAGATTCGACCTAGCCGCGTTTCCATATATCACAGCTCCGTATTCCATTCTACTTCTTAACACTGCATTGCTGACCTTTATTAATGTTTTAGGGTTTGCTCCTACATTTTTCCTAGCTAACAACTTAAGTAGCCCTATTTTTTGTGCTGCCTTGTCCCGCATTGTTTCTATGTGTTTTCGGTGTAGCAGTGCTCTGTCCAAAGTATAACCCAAGTATACGTGTGTGTTAACTATCTTTATGTTAGTTCCTCGAATTTTTAGTTTAATGTGATCTATTTTTTTCTTCGTAAAAGGGATCATTGCTGACTTCTGCGGACTTATACTTAAGTTCAGGTCTTCCAGTGACCGTAATAATTTCTCTACAAAGATGTTCAGATTCTCCACCGCTTCTTGGATGTTGTTCCCTTTCCCGACTACCGCAAAGTCGTCTGCGTACTGAATCAGCTTGCACTGCTCGTCTTGTATTTCATGTAGTGACGCTGTGTAAAGGTTGAACAGCACCGGGGATAAGGGACAACCCTGCGGTAGCCCTTCGCTGATCTCCATTTCTACTTTCCCTGTTATGGTTTCCAGTGTCATAACTCTGCTTCTAAGGTATTGGTATAACCAATTGAGTATCCTTCGTGGCATCTGCATTTCTGTTAATTTTCCCAATAATATGTTTGTGCTAACTGAATCATAAGCTCCTTTGACATCGATAAAAACTACGGCACTTTCTTTCATTTGTTCTTTGGCTTCTAATACTTCATTAATCACGTAATTAATACATGAGATTGCTGACCTGTTTTCTCGGAATCCGAAGGACAATTTTGGGATCAATTCTTTCATATTAGCTAATTCTACCACTCTATTCTTGACAACTGCATTGATTAGTTTAATCTCTACGTTCATAAGAGCAATTGGTCGCTTTGAATTAGGCAGAGCTGGGTCTATTCCTGGTTTTGGTAACAGCCTAATATCAGATGTCCTCCATCTTTCAGGGATCTTGCCTTCAACGAAAACTCTATTCAGCATTTCAAAGACTTTCAGAACTATTCCTCTATCTAATTTTTTTAACATGCCATAAGATATCCCGTTTTCCCCAGGTGCCGAGAAATTTTTTCTACTTCTGAGTGCCTCGCTTAGTTCATCGTACTGTATCGCCATCTCATGTTCTTCGTGTTGGTTATTATTAGTCTCCAAAGGTTCAGCTATTCTATTCAGTTTATTGCCAAAGTAATGATTCATAATTACCTGCCCTTCGTCGAATTCCATTTCCGAGATTTTTCTATTTTTTCCCATCAGCGCTGAGTCTATTCCTTTAATAATGTTCCATAACTGTCGGCTGGGTGTTGTTTCATCTACTAGTTCCATCAATTCCTGAACGTACTTCCTTTTGGTTCTTCTGACAATTTTTTTAAACTCTGCTCTTATCTTTTGGAGCCTGATGTAGTTTGTTTGAGACCTGCTTTTGTTGTATTCTTTTAGGACTTCTCTTTTTTGTTTGTAGCTCTCCTCTATTTCCTCCGACCACCACCGTTTTAAGTAGTTCGCTTTCTTATTGTCTACCACGTAGCTTGCTTTTTCGACAGCTTCTTCGAAAATTCCAACCATTTCGTCTGGGTTGTAGATATATTGTGGTCTAATACTATTAATGGAATCCACTACTTTTTGCTGGTTGATTTTCTTTCTTTTCCCACTTGCTATGGGGAATGCTCCTCCTATTTCCATAGCGATGACGAAGTGAGGGCTTTCAAAGCTCTCTTCTTTTACAGCCCAATTACACTGCTGAGCAATACCTGCTGTGGCCAGGCTTAGATCGATCGCTGAGTCTCGACCTCCAATGGGAGTCAATTTAGTTGCAGCCCCGTCATTCATCATAATCAATTTTGATTCAATTACTAGCTGGTAGATAAGGTTCCCTCTTGCACAGTTGTCAAACATTGGACTCCAAGATACGTGGTGTGCATTCAAGTCCGCTCCTACAACAATCTCTCCAGTCAAATTTTCTAAAAAACTAAAAAGTCTCTCAAACTTTGATTTAAGCTCAGTGTTAAGGCTCCCTCCAGGGGGTAAATATATGGATATAACATTCATTATTTTTAGATTTCCTTTGTTTAGTTTGATCGTTATTCCTACCATTTCTATTGGGAATATTTCAGGAGTTTTTAGTACTTGATAGTTGAGGCCCTGCCTCACCAGTACTCCGACACCGCCATACCCTTCTTCACGGCATTTGGATATTAATTCGAAGTCTTTCATTTGGAAGTTTTCAGATCGTTTCAACCAAATTTCCTGCAAAATCGCTATATCGACGTCATTCTTCTTCATACACGCGTAAAGTTCTTCTCTCTTTTCTAGGGGTCTAATGCTCTGAATATTATTCTGGATTATATTTAGTCTTTTAGATTCCATTTTGATTTTCTTGGTCTATTCTTTCGGAAATATCCGTTTCTAATATTTTGTTTAATTCTTCGTATATCTCTAGGATCAATTGGTCCGTTTCTATTTCAGTGCGCTCCCCTTTTAATTTGTGTATAATTCGGTCTCTTAGTTCTTTCAGGGTTGTCAACCAAGGGTTTGGTCTCAAAAGTTTCATCATCTCCTTTCGCAGTTGTTCAATGAACCGCTCTACTTCCGTTGCCTTCTGTATGTTTCCTGACCATTCTCTCCCTGGGCTTTTTTGGCTTCTTTCAATTGAGGTGTTTTTGACAACGTCTGTCCAAAGCTTTTGCGCTCTATCTCGGTGTTTTTGACGCTTTACTCTATCCCTATTGGGTACGTAGGATGGGCCGACTTCATCCTGCGTAATTATTGGAGAGTCCTCTTCTTCCAGAATTGCGAATCGGTTTTTTGCTAGTACATTTGTTTTGGCTTCTGTATATGTAATATTCTTACTCATCATTTCTTTCATTATAGTTTTCCTCTTCGATCTTTCGGGGCATGTCTTTTCCGATGCCAGGTGTCCTCCTTTGCAGTTTATGCACACAGTATCCTGGTCACAATCTGCTGTTTTGTGTGCTTTTCCGCAATTTTCGCATCTTCCTTTTGCATCTCTGCATAACGCTGTTTTGTGGCCAAACCTCCAACAGTTTCCACACTGTTTAACCGGAAAAATGTAGAGCTCCACAAAAAAATTGCATCCGAAAATTTTTACTGAGTTTAATTTTTCTTTGCCTTGGACAGTAACTTTCAGATTGGTTGTGTTTACTAGCTGTTTTTTTTCGTTTAACCTTTTGGTCCTCTCAATCTTCAGAATTCTCTGTTCCGTTTCGATATCCTTGGGTTCTACATCGAAGTCCAATGGAACCCCTTTGATGAACCATATCGTTTCCTTATTTGCTCCGGGAATAAAAATTTTTGCGTTATTAGAATCTAATTTCATTTTGATCATACCTGAGTAGTCCTTCTTATCCTGTAGAATGATCTTGTATCTAAATTTTCCGATTTTAAATATCTCATTTGTTTTGAATCCCTTTCCGTAGAGTAACTTTCCTAGTTCGACCGGGTGTTTGGGATATTTATCCAATGCTTCTTGTGTAAAGTGTATCGGTTCGACGTATACCGTGTCCGACACCTCACCTTCTTTCTCATTTATTTCTTTCCTTTGTGTATTCGATATCATTCCAGCCTTCAACTTTCCTTGGGATGATGTTGCTTCATTTGTCTGCGAAACTCTTCTTTTCATTTGTGTTGTTGTTGTTCTTTGTGGCATGTTGTCCGCTTGACTACGTGTCAGCCTGCCTTGATTTCTTGTCGTCATTTCTTTTTGATCTCCTTTATTCTATTTTTTCTCACTTTTCTTGTTAATTTCTTCTTTTCCACTCTTCACTCGATTATCACTGCACTTTTATTTCGTGATAAATTTTTGTCCACTACTGTACTTCTTCACTTCTCGCTTTTAACACGCGGCTAATTAATGGCCGCCATTTTTCCACTTTCACTTGAACTTTTTAAACCATAATCTCGCTCAACACTCGCGTCGAGAGGCACCGAAATTCTCTAATCGTTATTAAATGACCTTCTTCCGATAAGATTTTAATATTTCCAGCGCACAACTCAAGTTTTCACTCGCGTAAAATTGATTTAAATTGGAGCACTATATTCAACGCGACCGATCCACGCAAGCACTCTTCTTCTTCCGAACCCCATTAACGAAATTCGCACGTTGTTTTGATTTTTAAAAAAATCAACAAGGCGTGTTGCAAAAACACACGAATGATTCCGCAAACACACTGAAAGTGAAGAACCAATGATTGCCTACGTTTTAAAGCAAACCTGCTCACATGTTATTCGATGAAGTTGCATACATTCGGGCGTTTAAATTATCAAAGACGACAGTCTCATTACATGCATGATATTCTATTTCGCCTTAATTTTTTAAATCTAAGCAAAGCCAAAGATTTTTTAATTGAATCAAGTGGATGACAGATAACTTTTTTTATGGTTTATTAACAACACTTTACTGTGGTATTCGTATCAGTGATAGATAACGATTTTTTCTTCAATGTGACAAAACCGATTGCAGCACCTCGCAATTTTTTGCCTTTTATTTTGGTTAACATAGTTTTCAAGGATGAGTCCCCTTATATCCGCCATATCATCAGTCGTTTCTAAAAAAAACATATAAAAAATACTGATCGTTGAACAGATAAGTTCCATAAACTAAGGCGTGATATCATCGCTATCATTGCTAATATTTAAGTCACTGTATTTGAAAACGCCTGTCGTTATGTAAGCTTATTTAAACCGATTACTTTTTTGATAATATCGTGGCTTAATGAGTATAAAAAATTATGACTTTTTCACTTTTGTTATTTGTAGCAGAAAAAACTTGGAATCTCTAGGTGGATTCTTTCGTAATCGTTATTTGGAATACTTCATTTGAATCTGCTATTCAATCGTTACTCTGGCAAAGGTGGGGGCGATAGAAGGCGACACGTATCAACGTGAAATCGTCTTAACGAATTTTACTATTTGGTTCGAAGAAACTCTATTGTCAACTGGCAGCGCAAATGGGACGAGGATAAGAAGGGTCGTGTCGTGATTTTGGCTTCACTCGATTATCCCAAAGGTAAGCCTTAAATCATGGTTTAATAGATTGAACTTGAGTCGGGATTTTATTCGTATATTTTCGCGTCTCATGTCCAATCATTATCCCTTAGACGGGATACTCTATCGTTTTGATATTGCTGGCAGCAATTTGTGTGGTTACGGCCAAGGTTACCACGACATCGAGCATATTGTTTAGTCGTGCGAGGTCCAACTTGTCGCCAGAACGAATTTTATAGACTCCCCTAGGGCCCGAGGAAAACTACCCCATGTTCCAGTGAGAGATGTGCTGGCTGTGATAGACTTGGACTACATGTTCGAAATATATCTTTTCCTAAAAACTATTGATCTTCGTCTATAATTTTTTTTTTATTTTCTCATTTCCCTATCTATCTTCTATCTTTTCTTCAATAAGTGAACTAGATATAAGCACACAATTGTAATCAAACAAAACGAGTTTGACTCCTTAAAGCCTAAAGGTATGAGCCGTTTCAAATAAAGAATTTACAAAAAAAAAAAAAATAATAATAATAATCAATCGTTATTCACATATGTTCGGATAAATTTCAAACCAGGTTTTTAACTATTCCTTGTATCAGCCAGTAGCTGATCAAAGCTAAAATATGTATCTATAATGCATGTTAGATAAGTTTTTCTGAAAATATGCAAATAAAGAAACTTACAATTTTAGTTTTACCCATGAGGTTTTCCTCTAGTAGACTGCCTGACCTTAGTGAATTTGTGAGATAGCTCTGGATGTACAACATAACTTAAGGAACAAATCTTGAGCCAATCGTAGAGAGAGGTCGAGTACTTACAGTTTAAGCTATTAAATTAACGTCTCTGGCAAGTTTTAAATCTAAACTCGCTAGAAACGCCGATTGAATAGAAAAATAAATTCCATGTAAGAACCTAGCTATGCGCCTGGATGATATGCAAAACCAGAGCAAAAGGGTTTGTCATCAGAAAACGATACAGCGAATTTCAGTCTTCCTCCCCTATAGGGTTTGTCAATGTTTTTCGTTTGATCTGAGGTTTCACTTAACCGAGGTGGTCTGTCCCCCGACAAGCTCTGGTAAGTGTAATGTTCCACCTAAATCACTCCTGATATGTTCAAAACTCACCCCGTTAAACAAGCCCCATCTCTTCGACTCTACTACACTCTCAACTCAGCGCACTCGTTCCACGTCAAGGATGTTACTCAATTCGGGATGCCACATCCTCCCCACAATGCAAAAGTTATCGTATTCACCTCTAAACACTAAACTGCTGTACGCGAACGGTTCTAACAATACACACAAAACTTTCGAGGCCGGAATTTAGCAAAATTTTGCTCAAATTTGACCAGCTAGAATCTTAGCAATCAATTTAGCAATATTTTTTAACTAAAATTTTAGCAAACAGGAAAAAAGTTAGCCGCCGCAGTTTTTACTCAAATTTCTAGCAAAAACCGGAGAAAAAGATTTCCCGGATCCGTAATTTAATGTTTTGTTATTTTTTCTCTGGAGAATCAGGGGAATGTTTGATTATTGAATAGAATACACAAATTTCATTCACTTATTATTTATTTTTCATATTTTTAAATTTTATTTTCACACTTTTCGTAAAATGGAAGTTCCGATCCTGGGAACGCATGCCACCTTCATCAAAGAAAGCACCGGGGTGTTTGCCGGATGCAGCTTGTTGAAATTCCAGTTGTGGTTCTTCTTCATTGCCGGACTGTTGCGGGTTTCATGTTGCAGTTTTAACCTGGTAGAAAAAAAAACAAACACACAAATTAGTAATTAAAAAATTGAAGAATCTGAACACATTAAGATCGGACCTTACACACAAAATTTTCGAGGTCGGAAATTAGCAAAATTTTGCTCAAATTTGACCAGCTAAAAAGTTAGCAATGAAATTAGCAATTTTTTCTAACTGAAATTTTAGCAAAATAGTGGAAAAGTGTCCGGACTAAATTTTTACTAATTTTTCAGCATATAAAATTATTTTAGCTAAAATTTAAGCAAAAATTTATTGACCCCCAAAAATTACTAGAATTTTAGTTAATTTTAAATTTCGAATAATCCGTTGTGAATCTGTTCAAAAATGAATATATGTATAATGGCATTTCGATTATTTTCATTTTATTTTATATTTTATAAAGTATTCTCAATTCATGTACAATTTCAAACACCCGCTTAGGTGGGGAGTAGTTACAAGGCCTTGAAGTACAACAACGCAATGAACACAACCGGTCGAAGGCTGTTGTTTTTCACCTCCCGCTGGTATTTTTCGAAACATAATGGCGTTTCACGAATACTGAAGATATTGATTTATGAACCAAAGCTTTTGCGTCCTCCGGTATCTGAGAATTGAAAAACAAAATAAATTACTAGTCATCCTGAACAGATCAAGACACATTTCAGATGAATATTTTAGATTCTATTTTAGAGAGGAAGGTTTCAAATGGGTTTCAGCTTTCGGGCTTTTATTTATAAACTCATTAATTATGGTTGACCCTTAAATTTTCCAATCGATAATTAAAATCTGTCAATAGACAAACAAAAAAGACTAAAGAAAAGGAAGAAAAGTAAAACAATAGGACAAAAAACCACTTTCAAGAAAACACGCTTTAAAGTTTCTGTGTGTTGCGATTTTCCATGTTTTTTTATAAAGTTGTAGTTTCGATCGATCAAAAAAGCATCAGAGTAGAATTAAGGAAATCCTAAATTGGCATATCAGTTAGATTTTAATTCAAAGAATTGTAAAGCATTTTCTAATCTCAATAGAGCAGTTTTTCGCTCATACTGGTGTGGCTCTTAGAGCCTTATTTTTTATTAGGATATTAACCTTAAAAAACATTTAACTTACCCTTTTTCTTCTTGTGATACCAAAAACGAAGCCGTTGATTCTTTGTTGGTTATAATAGATTCGCACAGAGGATTTTGTTAAAGTTCTCACTCTTGTTAATTCCAATCTGCGAATGAAGAAATTAATTTAGCAACATACATCGTTCAATAAAATCAATTAATTACCGTTTTTCATGCTGAGCTCCAAAAGATGTTTGAATTTTGAAAATCTGAAATAATGGAAAAAAAATTCTTTCAAATTCAAGGTCAAAACAGATTTAAAAACTGGTATCAATAAGGTAACTGAGAACGTCTTGATGATTGTTTGGGAGAGGCACATTATTGATTGAGCAATTTAAATTAATTCAAAAGAATTTAGGTACCAACCTTGAGCCATGTTTCTCTTTTTGGCGAACACGGAAACCCTAACTCCGGCAACGATTTTGCGTATCGCGGTCCTGCACGATCCCATAGAAAATCCTTCTTATTATCAACCGGTGGTTCAGTCCATTTCCAAGTTGGTAGATGCCAACTGATTGGGGCCAAATATCCACCGATATCGGCAGAACATTAATATGATTAACAGCTAACAACGAGCCGGGGCAGAAAAAAATGATGATCTGCAATTAAAGGAAACATGAAATAATAAAAAAAACATACTTAAATTCAAATTTTCTTTTAGCTCTTTAATTGTATTTGTTGATTTATTACAATTAAAGAGCTAAAAGAAAATTTGAATTTAACATTAAGCATGAAATGCAACACAAATCCAGAATGGCTTTCCTCCTATTTTTCGGTTTATCTACAGTCCATTTTGCACTTACTTATTTTTCGATTTTATTTTGTTGGTTTCGGTACAACCCTTCCGAACAAGTTTTTTTTTCCGAAAAGTTGGCCTTCGGTGTGGCCACCCAGGTGGGGTACTCTTAAGAAGCTGGTTGATTTCCGTTTTGCCTTGGAAATCTTAGAGGCCATTCTGCATCCTCCTCCTCCTCCTTCGCTCGTAGCTGGTGCGGGAATCTTTGAAGACGACATCGATGACGTATAGAGGAAACGGCGACGGCAGCAGTAGAAAGGACGGACGGACACCAGTCCGGATCATACGTCGGAAGCATCAGCAACAGGTTTAACAGCGCCAACTATGGCAATATCATGATGATCGGTGGAGCGTAAACGGAAGGTCTTAAAGGTGGTCAAACCGGAGAGGTAGGTGGAGGTAGGGGTAACGATGGACAGCAGCAGCTCCGCAGCAGCAAGTTCGAATAGTATACTCACCCAAATCGGGCGGGCGATCACCCGTCTTCTACCGACGGGATTCCTCACGGACACTCAAAACCACCGTCCACAGCGGCCCGTACTATCTGATGCCAGAACCACCAGGTGAAAACGGAATGCAATTGTTCCGAAAACGCTAGCGTTCTGTAAACGTTTTGAAATCGCGACCGACCGATAAGAAAACAAAAATAAAAATTCCCGTACGGAACGCTCATCGCGGTTCGTGTACAAACTAAAAGTTCGAGCCCATGCTACTGTAAATACTAAAATTAGTAGCAAATGGGTTATTTTTACTCAAATTGAGCAAAATGCAAGAAGAAATCAGAAAGTGCTAACTCAACAGTAAAAAAATATTTTTGCTAACGGAAAGTAACAGCGAATTTTTGCTAAGTGGAGCCCCGAAAGTTTTGTGTGTACCTGTAAGCATTCGGTGTTGATTCAGCTACAATTTCGTCGTGGAGTTGGCCACCACAAGAACCACCACCAACGAACATCCGGAACCGCACTTAATCGCGACAGCTTTTTGTTTTTCTCCCAACTGGCGCGGCGGCTGCTGTCTGTGAACAAAGCGGCTGAAAAACCTTCGTTTTACTAAAATAAAGTAAAATGACCTTTTTTATTACTAAAATGAAGTAAATGTAGCTTTTTGCTAACTGAACAGTAAAAAAATATTTTTGCTAACGGAAAGTAACAGCGAAATTTTGCTAAGTGGAGCCCCGAAAGTTTTGTGTGTAGTCTACACTGTATCACGACCTCTAACAGTTCACCTTTGAATAGGTTACGTTCCATAAATTCGCGTTCGTTCGTTACAGGCAAATGGCTCACATCCTCCCGCTCGTGAAATGTCTGAGAATTCAATCATATCACATCTCCGCTGTTTTCAAATCCATAATAGTTTTCTTCCAGTACTCTACTACGTTGTACTTTTTTGGTAAGCTAAATCATGTCACGGTTCTACGAAGTTTACATCTCATGCAACCGATCGCCTCCTCTAATGCTGCTTTTTAAAAATCTGTTATTCCTATTTAATCAAATATTCTTCTCATATTTGTACCCGTTGCTGTGATAGGTTATTACAGTAGCCCCTCATCACTTTTCACAAACTGCTCAGCCGGTAAAGTATTTGTGGAAAGCATACGAGATTTGAAATTTTTACTTTCGACAATCCAGCTCACCACAGTCTTCAACCTACAATATGATCTTTTTCTTCAAAGCATGTGTGATGCACCTATATCTCATCGGTAAACTTCTGATTCAAACCCAAACAAAACTAAAGAAAATTAAATGTGGTGAACTAAGATTTTTTTTAAACATATTGTACGCTTTCTTCTAGTTACATTTCTAAGGTTTGATAACTCATACAAATCTTTAAAATTTTCCGGGATAATCAACCAAAGTCCTATAAATTCAATTTAAATGATATGTTATTGACTAATGACTTTAAATTACACAAAACTTTCAGTCAAACTTTCATCAAACGTTCACTCTAGCTATTACTGTTGCGATAAAAACTCAACGCAATTTTTCAAAATCATATCGTTTGTGACCTGAGATGGTGCCCAGTAAAACAAATAAGAAATAGTGAAAGAAACACAACAATAACTCCTCTTCCTGCAAATCTAGTGATAAAATCCACAAACTACCACTCCGTTTTCTACCCATTTGAATCAAATGTTCTTTATGTTTTATACTACAAAACATTCTCTTTTCTTTATTTTACATATCAATTAAATTGCTATGCAGAATGTCCCGACAATTCAGCCTACCTTTGCGATCCGCAATATTTTGGTGACGAATTTCCATCTGAGAATCTGCACCCCGCTCGGCTGATATGGAGTGACCTCACCGCTCATGAAGATGTCTAAAGATATTTGTTTGTCACATTTGCTCTGTGTTACTTCATTTGGCAAATTTTATCAGAGCAGAGTCAATTTCCAGCAATATTTTTTTTTAAATTCGTTTAAGAGAATTCTTCTTCCGACAATATCAGCTGTTTTGTGCTTTGTTTTTCTGCACTGCACACTGAAACAATATGTACTTTGAAACATAAAAGCATCGACTGAGATAAATTCATTTTCATATTTATTCATCGATCAGTTTATTATTAAATGATTTCCATAATCTTTTAGGTTTTTTACAATATTTACAAATGTTTCAACAATTCCAGTAATATTATTGCACCACGCCTAAATTTTACTTCGGAAGTCCGGACTGTCGACATCTGACAAACAAAAATGATGTGCTAGATTGCCTGAAATCTGTGTTTTGATGAAAGTTTACCAACGAAGCTTCTAAAAATGTGTTTTTAATGCACAATTGTTGCTTGGTAATGAGCTCTACTCAATATTTTCAACACGTTTCTTGGCAAGGAGTGATACTGGCTTTCAAGATGTTTTTTTCTTGGATCTGTCCAGCGAAACACCCATAGCGATGGGCTTCACTCTACTCAAGGCATTGAACATTTTTCTTGGCAAGGAGCTTAACTCTACTTAAGACATTCAATTATCTATTTTGATACGCGAAACATCCTTGGCAATGAGCTCAACTCTACTCAAGGTATTAAACATTTTTCTTGGCAAGGAGCTAAACTCTACTCAAGATGTTTAATTATCTGTTTCGATCAGCAATATATCCTTGGTTGCCTTGGTAATGAGCTTGACTCTACTCAAGGTATAACACATTTTTCTTGGCAAGGAGCTAAAACTCTACTCAAGATATTTATTTGTTTGTTTTGATCACAGAAATATTCATGGCAACGAACTCAACTCTACTCAAGGTATTAAACATTTTTCTTGGCAAGGAGCAAAACTCTACTCAAGATGTTTAATGATCTGTATTGATAAGCGAAATATCCTTGGCAAGGAGCTTTACTCTACTCAAGGCATCAAACAGTTTTCTTGGCAAGGAGCTTAACTCTACTCAAGATGTTTAAATCTTCGCTTGACGTTCGCTTTAATTCATAAAAATACTTATATCTCGGCAAGGAGCTAAACTCTACTCGAGATTGTCGTAACCTTCATTAGTTTCAAACAATTCTGTTATCAAGTCCTTGGCAAGGAGCTTAACTCTACTCAAGGCTTGTTATGTAATATAGACTGAACTTCATTCAAGTGTTACATATAGTTCTTGGCAAGGAGCTGAACTCTACTCAAGAAACCATATGGTTATGATGCTGTGTTTGTTTATGAGTAAATCTCGACTCGAGTTGATCGGTTAAAACTTTAACAAATAATTATTACTATCGTAATGTACCACAATTAATTCCAATTGAATTGCAAACATGTGTATGAAAATAAAATTTTATTAGTTTGTTTTTTTTTTTTTGTTCATCTCTTATACTCAAATAAACAATTAAAATAAAATAAAACAATGTTTGAAATTGTATACATCTGAATAAATATTCAATAGTAGACTATAAACTATTAACCGGTTGAATAAAATATTTTCTTATCAAATCAAAAACCACTAACAACGAATTTTCCTCAGAATAACCACATCGCATTTTACATGAGAATGTTGAACGTTGATTATTTCAGGTGTATTTATTTTATTTCAGCTTAAAACAAATGGAAACGATACCTGATATTTTGTTCAGTGTCATAAAAATCTCCAGCATAGATTTTCCTAATTGTTTTCGCGAAAATACCTTTTCTCAAGAAGTTTTGGGACAACATACCATTTCTCCATGATTTCCTATTCCTCCTGGCAGGATCGCCAATGTAATGTTCCACCTAAATCACTCCTGATATGTTCAAAACTCACCCCGTTAAACAAGCCCCATCTCTTCGACTCTACTACACTCTCAACTCAGCGCACTCGTTCCACGTCAAGGATGTCAAGGATTAATTTATGGATCTTGTGTCAACCTGATGGCTAGGATAAACCGAGACCTCAGAAACTCAGAGCTCGGATAAGCGGGGTTCTGCTGTTGACCGTTCCTCCTGACTTATTGGATAAATGGTCTCAATGTACTTTTGTAGGTGTCGCGGGATATGGTAACCGTAGCCTAAATGCGAGTTATGTGCTACTTTCTTTTCTGGGATTTTCATCCAGGGATGATTCATCCCGAAGTTATAAGCTGCGCCAAATGCGAGCTATGTGCTGAGCCAAATGGGCTGCGCCGGAGTGTGAACTAAGTGCTGCGCCTGAATTTTCAAAAGAGTAGAGACTAACGTTAAAAAAACGAAAACCGAGAGATTTTAAGTAATTCAAACACTGACAATTTTGTGGAAGTCTCGCGTTTTAAATTCTTTAAACTATTTTTAACTAAAGAAAAGTGAGAAGTCAGGAGCTGAATTTTCGTAGCTCGATTATTCGAAGAGATAGTAAAACATGATAATTTAATGCTTTTCAAAAACAGTTTTAAGACGTGCATTTTTTCCTTTAAACAAACATTATCTGTTTACTGTTTAGTATTGCATACCCAAAGGCGCTAATCGCGCTCACAGATTAGAACGATTCAAAGATGCCTTTCTAAAAATGAGATATTTGAGTATGTTGTTGTAAGCTGTATTTCTTTCATATTTCTGGTAAAGATGTGGGACTTCATCAACTGGGACATTGATCAACTGGAACAAATGAGCTATTTTTTGTAATAAAATGTTTTTAAAAAAGAGTAAATTTCGAAAAACTTCACAAAAAAAGAACGCCCATTTCTCGATCGAAAAATAGTGCGTATACTTTTAAAAGAGTACGTATGGCATCCCTACTCTAGAGTAACACTTTTACAGAGATCTTAATAAACATGAATATATTACAATAAGGTTATGACTATAAAGGTAAAGATTAAAGTAAAAAGTCAGTTTTGATTAGATCGCCGAAATTGTAATTGTTTATCACATTTATTTTCCAAGTACGTCGAATAGGTCTTAAAATACAAAAATATAACTGTTCAAAATATCTTAACTCTGCATTTTCGAAACTGCATCACTTGCGGCTAAGGCCATTTCATGTTCCGGTGACCCCGGAGGCTCGAACGACAAAATTCTAGCGCTAAGTTTAAGCAATTTCAGGGCCTCATCCAGGCTCCGCTTCACTTGACTCATATTCAGCTGTTTGGTTTCGAATCTGTACTTAGCTTCTATCATGATGGGAGCATGAAGTTCATACATGATCACTCCCCTCAAACGACTCAGCCCTGGTTCGATATCCTCTACCAGCGCTAGCAAATGTCGACAAATAGTTTCCTTTCGTTTGATTTGTTCGATCGTCAAATCCGACATGAGATAGCCATCTATTTTGCCGTAAAGCGAACATAACGAGTGTTCAGCCGAAAGAATAAGGTAGTGGTTCTCGTGAAGCGTCGAGCGATATTTACTAATGAATTGTTCATACAATTCGATGCTGTTAGCATCTATGCCGTCAAGCTCCGCGAATAAACGATCAAGAAGTTGAACGATTACTGTTGCAGATATTTCGTGCGAACAGTGGTTACATTTCCAGGAAGCATCTTGATCCAATGGATTCGTGGAGATCACGAGACCTTTTGAACATTTGGAGCACTTCAATGAACTGCAGTTGGTTCCAAATTCTGTGGGGTCCGAACATCTCTTACACTGGCACCAGAAGAATTTGCAGTCAAAAAGATGTTGTCTACGTTTCAAAGTTCCTTGTAGAGTATAGGCATACGATAAAGTAATTGTTTCTCCTTCCATAAGGTCTTTCGTCAGTCTGATAGTAAGAACGTGGCTGATTGGATCGTCCGTATGAGTCGTGTTTGGTGTGCAATCGTGCATTAAATAGAACGCTTCCGGATAGAGCGCTCTAGTGTGGACATCGTGCTGTCCTATTTGAAAGCTGTTCACCTCGATTATTCCACAAACAGTGTGAATTTCTTCTTCGGAGAATTCATCAAATTTCCACTGATTCCGAATCCGCTCCACTATCTCTCTCTGATTGCGCGTCCACAGAAGTGTTCTCGTTCGACGAAGATCGTTGAGGGAGTCCATCTTCAATAGAAGATTAAATTTTTCACTATCAGTCTTTTTCAGCAGCAAACAACGTAAAGCGAAAATGGCTTCGTACATAAACTTAGATTCGAGAGGAGTGGCGGTTTTCAGCAGCTCAGCCACGTTATGCTCCTTGAGTGGAATGCATTCTTGATTCCTATGGACAGCAAGATCTTGGCAATTTTCGCTGCAAATTCGCCAATTACAATCAACGCATCTGAAAGCAAAATGCGACAAAATGTCAAATAATTTGATGTTTTTATTTTTCGATTATTTTACTGTGATGACTTTGGAATAAGCTTGTGACATAAATACTTTCTTGTATTATTTACTCATTATGATGCAATCACAAATATGTATCCAATCATTAAACTTAAATTCTCAACAAAAAACCTACCGCAAAATTTTACTGCCTTTTTCGAACAGTCTGTGACACCCAAGGCAGATGGGATCACTTTCAGCCCAAGGACCAATCGCTAACGGTGCAACTTCGATGATTTTTTCCCCAGCTTTTAACTTCCGGGAGGCCACCAAATACCTAAAGAAGTAAAGGAATGAAACAATAAACATACGCGTTTCTTAATTGAAATTCGATAAGCCTCGAATTGTAGAGCCATACCTGCCAACCAATTCGGACTGTTTAATCGAATACGGTTTGTTGCTGTTGTTGTCATTTTCCGCAACCGTAGCTTCCGAGACAGAGTTTTTCCCTGCATTTTCATCATTTTCGTCCTCGTGCTCACCGGCAGCCTTCTGATGGCTTCGGTTTTTATTTTTTCGTTGTTGCTGAAATGACCAATAAAATATTTAATTACCTACTTTGTTCGATTTCGGAACTTTCTGCGATGCAGACAGATGCGAAAGTGAAAATTTTTAAAATACAGAATAAGTCAATCAGGTCGCGATGTCCAAGGTCTGGTTATTTGCATAATTATTCATAACGTTGTGCTATTATTATAGTACTTTTTCTCGGTACGGAGTTATTTTGACAGGCTTTTTGCTTTTATGAAACTATAAAAGTGGAATTAAGTTTTAAATTTTTGTTTTTCATGAAATTTTTTGAATATTTTACAAGAAACCATTATGACAGTTCGTTATTTGATGATGTTTTTTTCTAGTGCTTTCAATTAAAAAAAAGCGACGATTGTAGAACCAAATCTCCAAATTGACACAACACAATATCACAACAATGATTTTTTAACAAATTCAAAGACTTTTTGTTCGTTTGCGGTCATGAAACATTTTGAATTTGATAATTTCATTAGTTTTGGTTAAAACTTATCATAATTTTACTTTTAAGTTCTTTATAAAAACATTGGTAGGATGGATACATTCGTTGCAGGGCGAGAAAAGAAATCCTTCCACTTAGTCATTAAACAATCTTATTTGTACAATTTTTGTAGTATGCTTTTTCCTACAATGTTTTTTAAAAGATTTACATATGAAAAAATATCACAGAAATAGACAAATGCACTGATTTTTCGAAAACGCTAGAATAGTACTGATTTTAGAAAAAATGTACTTAATTGTCCTAATTTTTAGAGAATATCTTAATAGTAGATGAGTGATGAGTTCATAGAAAAAACCTGATACCTACATACATACATAAAACAGTAAACACCCACAAAGATCCGGCTCGCTCTAGTATCAAAATGAAGAGATTTTAATTACCAATATTTCGCTTTTGTTAATTAGTCTGAGCAGAGCTTTATATTATTTTCATCAATAGTGGGTCAACTGGGGTAACATGCAACACTTTTCAACTTCAATGGCTTCTTAAAAACTCACGTCCTCCTCCTCCTCATACTCCTATGCAACAAAAGTTTATTGGATTCTTCGGTTATTTTCAATTTTCTAAAAACATACGATTTTCACTATGCTTAAAAACAGAGCAAAACAAATTTTGTTTTTAATGAAAAATCTGATAAAAAGTGTGAAAATTTATAACTAGTATTTGTAAAATTTTGGATGCCATAAAGGCCATTACGCGTAAAAACACCAAATACAGTAATTTTTGGATCTGTTGTAACTAATTTTAACATTTTTTTTAAACATGAGGATGTTGCATACATTTAGGCGTAAAAAATACTACAAAAAATTCTAATGCCTAGCTGAAATAATAAAAATAAATATTTAGATGAACGAAATTTCAATGTTGACAAACGCGTGATGCAAAACAATAATGTTCCAGCATATGGAAACGAGATTTACAAGATGTCTCTTCGATTTGCACTTTGTTGCATCTTACCCCAGACAGGTAACTGAATTATAAAAACATTTATGTAAAAAAGTTTGATTACTGTCCAAAAAATATTTTTACAGAAATTGTGCTGGTATAGAATGATTGAACCATTACAAATTTTGTAGATATCATTGACAATCAGTCATACTGGTAAAGATTGTATAGCTTCGAAAAATTTTAAAATTTGTACATTCACTGCTGGTTTTTTTTAAATTTTACATGAAAATCAAAAACTTTATAAAACTAGTCTTTAATGTTAGAAATTATGTCATTATCATTTTGTAGTCCTTAAAATATAACTTGATTACACTGTATTAAATTAAAAATTAAAACAGGGGTGAATAGAGAGATTTAGTTTTATAAATCCTAAATTTTTTTTACTAAAAACCGCTTTCTTTAAATATGTCCAAATGGAACGGGATTCTTAGCTTGTTTCTTCAAAGACGCAGTTTTAGAAATAGAAGATATAAGCTGAATTTTTCAGCCGTTTTTTTTTGAAAATTTTTGTCGGATTGTTAATCACAATGATTTTTGTAATAAGTCAGTTAAAATTATGTTTTTTTCAAGTAAAAACTAAAAATTGCTATGTCCAAAATTAAGAACACTTTTTTCAGTGTGTTCCTAATGTTGGACATAGTCGAAATGCTCCCAACTATATTGAAGTTATAGCATTTTTTTTTAGTGCATATGATTGACGTAAAATAAATGATTGACGTAAAGTTGTTAAAGCTTATTTTATCTTAACTTCATTAACTTTATATTCAACTAACTGTAAACTAAATGGTTATAAGTGAAAACATAATAATTTTTTAAAACTAAAGTGTATTTCAAAGCTATCTATGTATCTATGTGTCGAAAATATATTTTCGAAAGATTTCGCTGTTTGAAAAACCCGAAGAAGTTCTGGAAATTGACATGAAGCTTAACAGCTTAGAGAAACCATGGCTGTAATTGTATTTAAATAAGCTTTAAATAAAAACCATGTGTCTATTCCAAAAGAAAAACTTATCCATATTCATGACTTGACGGGCATGAGCGTTGTACAAAAGTTCTAAGAAAATCGTTGTTCGAAAATTCAAAAGAACTCATTTGAATCATTGAACCATTTATCTTTTACTTTTACAATAAAATCGTTTTCCCGAAAATTGCAGGAGATTTCAACATAAAAATTACTCCAATGAATACAGAACAGATGTCTGCTCATGTGTATTTCAAATTTTTAAACACATGTTTCAGCTGAAAACTGCTCGAAGCATAACATATTTAAATTATCGATCTTCCAATAATTGAAGAACAACAGGAAAACCTTTTTTGAGTCTACTACAAACCAGGAAAATCTAAATTTGTCACATGTGGCACAATGATAGTCCAAAGCTTCTCAATTCTTCCTCAAATCGAAAACCAATCTGAGAAACCTACACACGATATAAAAACACTCAAAGATAATTCTTTGAACGAAGCAAATTATCTAAATCCGTATTGATTTTTGTATATTAAATCATTGAACATGTAACAAACTTGCAAAGCAGAAGATTTTCGCAGCTCTTGAAGTTACCTCAGACACCACAAAAAAAAGAAACATTGTAACTACAGAAAAAAACATTTTCCTGTTCATTCTGCTGAAACCTGCATTGACGAGTTTACAAAAGCAATGGATGCAAACAGGTAGATTGAAGAGGGAAAAACAAAGGATTGAAGAAAGACTCATTAATATTAGAAAAGTAAACCATCAAGTTTCAGAGAGCTTCTCAACGGGAACAGAATTGCAATAGAAAATTGAAAAAAATGAGTCTGAATGAAATTCGTCGTAAACTTATTTGTATCCATTACTTTAAATTTTCTACTTGTTGAAATACGATAAATGTTAAATGAAAAAAAAATTGTTGAAAAAAAGCAAGTTCAATCTGTCTGAATTGAAAAATATAAAATTAGGTTTTTATAAGCTCATCCACTACTTTCTTCAAAACTGACAAAAACGAACTTGTTGTAGAATTTTTATAGGCATGTTTTCTCTGGTCGTTTTCCAAAACATATCATAAAAGTTATGATAAAAGGTATGTTTCAAGACTTTTCTCATTAAACTTATAAGAAAGATAATTATATGCAGAATAAGGAACAAATATTGGTTACACTGATATACTTTTCCTTTATATGTCCATAATTAGTAACACATATGTTAACAATTAGGAACAATAAGTGCCAAATAAGGAACATCGACATACTTAATAAAACACATTAGTTTTCGAAAATGAGAGCTTAATATGATTATTTCAAACTTCAACCAAGTGCGTTGAAGAATTTGGAACTTTGTAACCTGAAAAAGTAATATATTACAATTGAAGATTAGGCTTAGTCTTATCAAATCTAAAAACCCCTGACAAAATTAGGCACACTTACCTTACTAAAAAATCCTGTTTTTTTTCTTAGCTGTACACCGATTTTTGACAAAACCATCTTGCATGTCTGAAGCTTGAATTGCAATGAAACCTGGGGACAATCCAAATATATCAAAGTGGTTGTTGCCAAACTTTTCCGAGATCCAAATCGATTCGTATTTTAAATAGTTATATTCTTCATAGTTATACAGATAGATAAGAGATATTGCAAAAATATGAATATAAAGTTAAAACGATGTTTTTTTTGACTTTTTAAATTTACACGTATTTTGCGTCACCCACTCCTGGCGACGATCGTGTTAAAAGCTTGATTTCATCTTAAAAAAAAAATCTCCTGAAAGTATGCTATGACTATAGGGTTTTAGACAAACTTTAAGAATTCTCTATATCTAAGACTTTAAAACTGAGAAATGAAAAGTAGTATAGCCAAAAAATAGTCAATCTAATCTAATCCGAAAATCCATCTAATTTATGTACGGGATCAAGTATCGTGCGTTCTATATTTGGCGCATGGAACCTGAAATTGAATGCTTTCAGAATCTGTAGAAGACGGCGAGTTTCTATATTAAAAAAAATGATGATTACCTATTATTATTTTTTATTTAAGATACTTTACCGTTCACATGGCATTCATGTCTGCGCCAAAAAATATGATGATAATAAGAAAATGTACAGAATTCTTATTTCTTTTATCAAATAAAGGGTGATACGTTCAAAATTTGGTCAATATCAACATAACCTATTTCTTTCAATTTTGCGTTTAAAAACAACCTTCATTTTGAAGGTGTGTGTCTGTAGAATGTTGCTCCTATTTTGATTTTGGAATTCACTCTTCAGTTGTCAAAATGCCGTCCAAGGAAAAAGAGCAGCGTATCAAAATTTTGCTCGCGCATCGCGAAAATCCGAGCTACTCGCACGCAAAGCTGACAAAACCGCTAAAAGTTGTCAAATCAACCATTACAAATGTATGTATGTATGTATGTATTGTATCCACCTTGGGTTTACGGCAGCGCCGTGGTTGTGGCAAAAAAAATAACCCACACGTCTATCTTGGCTACCACACAACACAATCATAACCACTCAATGAGACTTCTAAAGGAATGGAATCGTAAGCAGAGGCACTAACGGTATCCAGGGTAAAAATGGGGAAAGTCTCGAGAAGCTATAACCATAATGTTGACTAACCACGATAGCATGCAAATTATAATCCCGCCGCCAAGGCTTCCGAAAAAAGAGTGCGTCCTTATTTTACAAAAAGTAATCAAATACTTTATTTTTCTCAACCATGGCAAATTCCCTTGACATAAATTGAGGAACGTTTAGTATTCAATGCGGTACTAGCATACACGGTAACCCGCTCTTTTTGTAAAACGAGGATACTCAGATGCCCCTGCCCGTGTTGCTTAGATAAATATGTAATAATGACAACATAAATAATATTGTAATAATAAAATATGATGTTATATAATACAATAAAATATAATATAGTAAAATAATGTAATACAATGAAATATCATACAAAATAAAACTGGAACAAATTTCAAATCCTCCTTTTGTCTATCGGAGTTGGAACATCGCGAGATGGGGGGAGACAGTAAAAAAATAATTCGAAAAACAAATAAATTGCACGAAATGTTGTATGCAGCAAAATGACATACTATATCATTGCACAAAACCTAGAAATCAAGTAGATTTTTTACAAAAATTTTATAAAATTAAGAATACAAAAGGTGCAATAACTCTTATCTTCCAAAATTTAGTTTTTTTTTTGACTTGTAATTTTACGGATATTTGATTTTTCTTTATGAACTTTACATAAAATACTTTAACTTTTATTTATTTTCCCCTTCGGGTTTTTTTTAAATTAATTTCGAAGGGGGAGGTAATGACAAAAAAAGAAATTGATATTTATTCCAGCCAAATATGATACAATTTAATATAATATGAAATGAAATATAATAAATATGAAATAATATATAATACAATAAATATTAAATAAAACAATCATCTAAAATATTTGCTGAAAAGAAGTTTAATTTAATCACTGTTAATATGTTGATATGCATACTTCTTACATAATCCTAACAAAGAAATTCTATCAAAACATTTGTTTATAATTTAAGAAAAATATCATTTTTATATGAATAAAACAGTATGAAAAATCATTATTAATCAATGATCAATATTTTACGTATTAATTTACGTGTTATATACATATATTATTATACATCTGATTTCATAAAATAGTTCAAATGATATTCACTTGAACTATTTAATGAAATCAGTTGTATAAGGCAGAAAAATATATATTTTTATGAAGCATGCCAAGATTCGATAGCGATAGCGACTATATTTTCGAGAATAAAATGCTTTATCCTACATGTGAAAAATAATATGACTTTTGCAACCGATGAGTGTAAATAGAAGTCATATAAAATAATCATAAACAAAAACATTTAATCATAAAAATATCTTGCCGAAAATTTAAAAAAAAAATGGATACCGGGTGCATCATTTTAGAAATATCTCATTTTGCTGCCCATATTTACAAACACTTCAGGAGGTGAATCAATCAAATATACAATTAAGAAGAAGATAGTTAAAATATATAACGAATAGCAGAAATGGTTAAAATATTTAATATGGTAAAAATACAAATCTTTCTCCTGTAAACCTAGAGTTAAATAAAGGTTATTGAATAAGATTTAAAAACCGCTGCGTTCATTGTTTGGTACTGGAATCAATGATTATGTTAGTAAAAAATCGATTGTTGATATTATTGCATCCTGTCCTACAGATGCACTATGAAAAATTAAACATTACAAAAACATCAACATTGGTAGAGTTTTCCAAGTATACCGTGAATGTTTGTTAAGTAAGTTTTGAATTAAATGTAGAACTCAACCTTATAAACCATTTGATTGGGATTGATGAGCATGATTGTTTAAAACTAGCATTTGAATTCTATTGGATAAGGATATCTCCAGCTTTTATGCTAAAACATTTTCTTATAAATTCATTAATTACAGTTGTAACTATAATATTCATTAGTTAAACTAACTGAAACTGAAAATAACTGGACGGGTGAACTTGTATTTAAAAGTCATGATTTTTACAAAATATACCATCATTTATTAAAACATGTGATTCACTGAAAAACTGAAAATAAAATGAGATGGGCAAAATAAGATATGTGAATATGAGTAGGTATGAATAATCCAGGCACCGTTAAAAGCTGAAATCCAAAATTTGAAAATACTGGTAATGAAACAGCGATAATGTTGACAGAATTTTTTTAAAGTATTGTAGTTCACCTGATACTGCAACCTAGAGAACAAATGGATGAAAATGGAAAAGTATATTAGTTGGTTTACATATTAATCTAATCATAACTACAGTCTCAATCATATTGAAAACACAAAATATTAACATGCACCCCGTACCAAACGCAGAAGAAATAAGATCAAACTATTTCCACAGCCATTGATTGCTGTGATTATTGTAAAAACATAATAACATTATTTTGAGATGAAATGAAGACTTTGAAATCTGTCTTGAAACTTAACCCGTTTTTGGTACTTCGTCTATTCGTTTCCTAAAGCAAACATGCTTCAATTTGCGAGGTTCTATCACAATTTCCATAAAGCACACTTCTTATAACACTACCCCATCTTTTTTCAAGTTAAGTCAAGTTCAAGCTTAAGGAAGAATCATGAAAGACTTCGGATTTCAGTATTGTTCCTGACGGGAGCGTAAATTTAATTTAGAGAAAAATAATTTACCTATCCTAGAGTAAATTTAAGGTTAAAAATAGCTGTGAATAGTGAAGCTAAGCTAATTTGAAAAATAATTCTAGTCTGTTACCACATCGTAAACATATCATTCTCGGAGCATACATGTTTATGACACGTACACTAACCCACGATATTAAACGCCTACTTAGACCGAAATTAATGCAATCATAAATTTGAAAAAGAAAAAAACAAAGTACGTACCATGTGAATGATTGGAGAGATGAGATAAAGAAGGAACAGACAAGATAATTAATATTGGAACTGGCTCACCGGGTTTATCAGCTTTCTAAAGATGACGCCGCTCGCCTGCTTTGATTGTTGGGACATGTTCGGACATGTTTCGCAAGCGTCAGCACGATGAAGACACAAACACAATTTCTAATAAAATCACTGTAACACATCAAACACCAAAATTATCCTTTCTCATTTCTAAAATTTCGTTGAACCCGACACCACACTATCAGTTAAGGATTTTACAGCAATCAATCACAAAGCCGCGGGCCGAAGCTCAAAACCAAAATCCTGACAAGGTAACAAATTCCATTCCATCAACCACCCGACCGCAGAGAAAACGAAAACCGACCGCTCTCGTTGAGCGCACGACTGGAACTGTCAAATCAACCATTACAAATGTAATTAAAGTGTTTGGGAAACGTTTGTCGACAGCCAGGAAGTCTGGATCGGGGGAAATCGAAAACCGGAAGCCGCTGAGACGACAAAGAGAGTTGCCGGTAGTTTCAAGCGAAACCCTAACCTCTCTCTCCGAGATGCCGCAAATAAGCTGGGTGTATTGTCTACAACCGTGCATCGAGCCAAAAAACGAGCCGGACTATCGACTTACAAGATGGTAGTAACTCCAAATCGCGATGATAAACAAAAAACGACGGCCAAAGCGCTATCCCGGAGGCTGTACGTACACGACGAGGCTGACGAAGTTTGACTGCGTGGTAATGGACGACGAAACCTTCATAAAAGCAGACTACAAGCAGCTTCCGGGACAGGAGTTTTATACGGCAAAAGGAAGGGGAAAGGTAGCAGATATTTTCAAGCACATGAAACTTGTGCAGACCGACTTCGCGTCCCTTCGGCTGAACGGTAGGCACACAACCTGTCTCACTGCGTGTCGTTATCTGACTGTCGACGGCGACTGCTCGCTCACGCACGATCAAGGATTGAAAAACTCATTCAAACGAGCGACGGAACCTGCATCGCTTCGATTTTTGCTCATAAAAATGTCGTGGAATGCGAATGAGGTGTGAGCGAGAATCTCGTGTTCTCACGAACCAATCCCGACCAAAACGAAAACACGAACAAGTTTCCTGATTCCTTTTTACTTTGCTTCCCTCTTCGCACACAAAGTCGAGCATCAACCAGACGATTGTGTAGCAGCGAGCTGGTTCGTGAAAATTTTTACCAACCCGCTCATGAGCCGTGTTAGTAATGATATTATTTCTTCCCGTGGAAAAATCTTCGTCCCTTTGCGAAGCTTGAGCTTAAAAAAACACTAACAGCAACAATACTGACGAAAAGCCGTGTTGGCTTTCAACAGCGTTGGCCAACAGGAATTGAAAAAAAGAAGAACAGTGTGCATACGGCCGGTTCAGCCAATCCATATTAGTGATGTTATTATTCTTTTCAGGCAAATATGCCGAGCCAAAAGAATACATTTGCTTCATGCTAGTTGTGTTATTATTGGTTCCTGTGCGTCACTTTTTGAAGCTACAAGCTTGAAGGAACATGAATAACATCAACAGCAACAGTGTACACTTGTGTATGGCAAGCCAATCTTCAAACGATCGGTGCCCGGACGGTACGGACGTTTTTGTCTCTGACAGACAGACAGCAAGCTTGGTATCTAAATTTTCACGAAGCAAATACGAGTCTCTCGTGATCCCGTTGCTCAGACTCGCTCATGAATATTTTGTAATACGAGCAACAAAGAAACCGCCATTATAGAATCGTTTGTGTTGCTATTCGTGATTGTATTGAGCACAAACGAATAGCGAGCCGTCGCCGAAGCATTCTCATGTGCTTTTCGATGAGTGAGCGATTTTTATAGCCCTTGCGCACGATACGACAGATCAGCTCAGTCGTCATGTCTGTGAGTGTGCGTGTGGTAAGGACAATGGAGAAAGAATTCCCAAACTCGAAACGGCCTATCGGCCGAGAGAGAATCGCGCTCGCATTAATCGGCTACACATCTCCCCTTCACACCATAAAAAAGTGAAAACAGAAGCAAACTATTCAAAACTTTGGTTCATTTTCAAACTTCCTCAAAAAAATCGACCCCGATAAAAAAATCTACACAAGCTAACCTGCTGGTAAGTTTATTTTTTCAAGTTTAAATACTTTGAATTTAAGAGGAAATTCGATTTGGATGCTAGCATTCGTTTCATTTGCGTTTCATTCCTTTCAAACATACAAAAGTGCTTTCTAAAAAAAAAAATTTGTTGTAGAGCACTGTTAACTCACATTAACTATGAGGTCAAACTTCCGTTTCGCCACTCATTTATAGCGGTTACGACTAGCCCGCATGTAACCGTACCAAGAAAAGTTTCTATAAATCGAACCGTCCTCGACGAATTCGATGCCTGAGTCGCAACATTTATCCAATTTACTAGAACATCTCATCGTCTCTCATTTACTCTTCAGTCTCACCTTTTCTGTTGGACCTCCCGTTCTAACGATCATTCAGATGTAGACCTTCCGTCTCACCTTTCTCTGTTGGACCTCCCGTTCCAACGATCATTCAGATGTAGACCTTCCGTCTCACTTTTTTTGTTGGACCTCCCGTTCCAACGATCATTCAGATGTAGACCTTCCGTCTCGCCTTTTCTGTTGGACCTCCCGTTCCAACGATCATTCAGATGTAGACCTTCCGTCTTATCTTTTCTGTTGGACCTCCCGTTCCAACGATCATTCAGATGCAGACCTACCGTCTCACTTTTCTTTTGTTCTACATTTGAAATTGGATGATAACCAAAATATAAACAATATATGCAGTGTTTTTACTCGTACAGCCACTAGCAACCATGGCACAAGTGCAATCGTTCCACCTTTTTCCAGCTGCTATGGTACATTGCTAATAGAAGCGGCACCAAGCCAACACAGCTCGTCTAAGAAAATTTTAGCCCAATTAAGCATTCATTTTCCTAAAATTTTAATCTAGATTATTTTAAAAACCAATATTTTCAATATAACGTACATAGGTCCCTTTATTTTCATTTTTGAAACAAATATGCTCTAAAAAATTCTCGACATCCGGAAAGTTCTTAAAGCAGACTAAATAAAGCAACAGAACGCTTGAAAAAAGCATCAGTTGCGCGCGAACGCAGGTTATTCGACCGCGTATATATTCTGACAACACTTACAGATAAATAATACAAAATTTAACATAAAAAATGCATGTTTACTCGTTCAATGTATTCAACCAGTGTGTACAACAAATCTCAGCCAAACTGTGCACAGGCCAATATACTAATTGAGAGCTAGTGAAAAAGCTTTCTGATCGGGTGCTTAACATAGATTCATTCGTCAACCGCAAAACAACAATCCTACTCAAAAACATTTCTCCTGAGCTGCTAAACACATATATTGTCAACTTTTTCCAATGTCCTAAACACATACCTATTCAACACTTTCCAACGCCCAAGTGCTAAATCCCACTTGACGCCAAGAGATCGAAATAGAAAAAAAAAACAAAAACGATGCAATGGTGAACCAAACTAAGCCTTCAGTTTTTTTTATTCTTCCAAATACTTATTTCAATATTAGACTTACCAATTAATCCGAAGCTCACAACCACACATCACTTTATCACTTAAACAACGAAAAAAAATATTTTTGAAAACTAACTTAGCCTCCCGTTCAGCCGACTTTAATTTCTCCTAGCAGGATTCGCCATTGTGTAGACCGACTTCGCGTCCCTTCGGCTGAACGGTAGGCACACAACCTGTCTCATTGCGTGTCGTTATCTGACTGTCGACGGCGACTGCTCGCTCACGCACGATACGACAGCTCAGCTCAGTCGTCATGTCTGTGAGTGTGCGTGTGGTAAGGACAATGGAGAAAGAATTCCCAACTCGAAACGGCCTATCGACCGAGAGAGAATCGCGCTCGCATTAACACGTTCGTCGCCACGCTCATTTTGGTAGTTTTACTAGCCGAGTCAGGGTTGCCAACATTTATTTTCAAAAATCAGGGAACTTGCGAAATAAAAATCAGGCAAAATCAGGCTACGTAAAAGTAACGGAAATTTCGCTCAAAGTGATTACCTTTTTTTTTTTTTGGTCATCGCTCCACATTTTCACTCCATAATGTGTTGTGAGCCTACTTAGTTGAATAATTCTGCTGCATCAAAGCAATCCCTTATTCTCTTTTTCAATAAGAATTAACGGGAATCTTTCGATTGCTTTGATTCAGCCACATTTTCACTTTTTCACTTCAGCTATGGTACCTACTCCAGTTCCTTACTACCCATTTTTCATGACATTCGCAAAAATCAGGCAAAATCAGGCATATTTTCAAAAATTAGGGAAAATCAATGGCTTTTCAGGTTGTCAGGCAGAGCCTCGAAAAATCAGGCAACGCCTGAAAAATCAGGCACATTGGCATCTCTGAGCCGAGTCCAAAGAAATTTTCAGAGAGAGAAAGTAAAGAAAGAGAACTCCCATATTTGAAACGTATGGCGAAGCTGAGCGGTAAACTCAAGTAAGAGAGCGTCACACGCTTTTTGATGTGACGGGGCCTCTCAGGAAATACACCCGTCACCCGAATATGGGTGCCGTGGCGACGAACGTGTTAATCGGCTACACAAAACTGTCAAAGTTCTCGAAGAAATATCTGGTTTGGCAAGCCATCTGTACCTATGGCTTGAAAAGCAGCATTTTCATAGCTTCCGGGACTGTCAACCAAGAATTTTACGTGAAAGAGTGTTTGAATAAACGTATGCTGCCTTTTCTAAAGATACAAGGTTGTTCCGTACTGTTTTGGCCGGATTTGGCATCTTGCCATTAAGGTGAAAAGGCCATGGGTGGTACGCCGCCAACAACGTGCAGGAACCCTCCCAACACGCCAGAGCTCCGCCCAATTGAGAAATACTGGGCTATTGTCAAGCGGAACTTTAAAGAAGACCAAAAAAACTGCTAAGGACGAGCAGCAGTTCAAGGCAAAGAAGGTGGACAAGGTGGCAGTACAAAATCTGATGGCAGGGGTTAAGCGTAAGGCCCGGCAATTCGGATTTGGAAAAGCGGAAGCCTAACTGAATATTTTTCTTGAATTTTATACTAATTAAACTTGAAAAAGAAATTTAATTTGAATTTTCAAATAAACCTTTTCACCGATTTACACGCGTCTTCCCTTGACCAAATCTTGACCGTATCACCCTTTATTGATGTTTCATTAAAAATTCCTTTTCCACGTGAAAGAACATGACAAAGCTAAGATCATAAGCGTATGAACCAATGTTTGTTATGTACTTTAGGTCGGATGCAATTTTTCGGGCACTTTTTCAATTATGTAAGTACATTTGTCTAGGCTAGTTAAATAAAAGAAGCATATGACGCGTACATAAGTCAACAACATATAGAAAAACATGCTTACGCAAAGCGACGATAATGACAGTTGGGTTTAGATATTTTTAACTCAACACACACATCTGAGATATTCAGAGTGGCCCACGTTACCCCACTTTCCCCTACTATACACCGTTCACTATTTTTTCATAGAATTGTTTTCATTTTGAAAATGTTTAGGGCGTTTCTCTCAGTTTTATCACGTTTTATATTGCATGGAAGAAACAAAACATACCTGACGATTTTCTTTGTGGCTCCAGAGAGTACCAACCATTTTTTTTTTGTAAACGGGTGTGATTTGAATTTAGTTGATACTATAAACATTAGACTGCCCCAAATTTGTATGGGAAATTTAAAACCTGTGAAATGTTATACGCTGCAGGCTAAAATTGATCCTCCCAACACGCCAGAGCTCCGCCCAATTGAGAAATACTGGGCTATTGTCAAGCGGAACTTTAAAGAAGACCAAAAAAACTGCTAAGGACGAGCAGCAGTTCAAGGCAAAGAAGGTGGACAAGGTGGCAGTACAAAATCTGATGGCAGGGGTTAAGCGTAAGGCCCGGCAATTCGGATTTGGAAAAGCGGAAGCCTAACTGAATATTTTTCTTGAATTTTATACTAATTAAACTTGAAAAAGAAATTTAATTTGAATTTTCAAATAAACCTTTTCACCGATTTACACGCGTCTTCCCTTGACCAAATCTTGACCGTATCACCCTTTATTGATGTTTCATTAAAAATTCCTTTTCCACGTGAAATAACATGACAAAGCTAAGATCATAAGCGTATGAACCAATGTTTGTTATGTACTTTAGGTCGGATGCAATTTTTCGGGCACTTTTTCAATTATGTAAGTACATTTGTCTAGGCTAGTTAAATAAAAGAAGCATATGACGCGTACATAAGTCAACAACATATAGAAAAACATGCTTACGCAAAGCGACGATAATGACAGTTGGGTTTAGATATTTTTAACTCAACACACACATCTGAGATATTCAAAGTGGCCCACGTTACCCCACTTTCCCCTACTATACACCGTTCACTATTTTTTCATAGAATTGTTTTCATTTTGAAAATGTTTAGGGCGTTTCTCTCAGTTTTATCACGTTTTATATTGCATGGAAGAAACAAAACATACCTGACGATTTTCTTTGTGGCTCCAGAGAGTACCAACCATTTTTTTTGTAAACGGGTGTGATTTGAATTTAGTTGATACTATAAACATTAGACTGCCCCAAATTTGTATGGGAAATTTAAAACCTGTGAAATGTTATACGCTGCAGGCTAAAATTGATCCTGGGCCTAGTACTCATGCCAAATTTGGGCCAGATCGGATCACGGGAAGGGGTCGCTCAACGAGCCTGAAGTTTGTATGGGATTTTGAGACATTTTGTTCGAGAGGAACATGAAAAACCAGTTTTTCGTCAATAACTTTTGTCTCCTTCGACCGATTTCTTTCAAAAACGAGTTTTCTCAAAGCCTAAATTATGACAAATATTTCATCCAAAGGTTGCATTTCAATTAGAGTTATGATAAAAAAGTTATTAAGCTTCAAAAATTGGCTAACTTTTTTAAGGGTGATATTCATCACTGTTTTAATGAGGGGATTAAATTTTCGACCAGAACACTCAATGTGAAATGCATGCCGTTTCGTCAAATAATGACCGATTTTAACCATTGTTGTTGCGCTCGATTGCAATTTTTTATTTTTTTTTTCTAATATTTGACTTTGGATGATATTCACTTGTTAGTTCGGAAGAAGTAAGGGCGGAAAAATGCTTGACAATTTAAAAAGAAATTGCATAACCACAGGGGCACAGGAACATGACTGGACGATTTATGATGCCAAATAAAAAACCAGTGTTTCATCAACAACTTTGGTTTCCGTCGGCCGAATCCTTTCTTCGGGTTTTCTTAAAGCCTAAATTATGACTAATATTTTATCCGAAGACTGCATTTCGATAAGAGTTAAGATTCAAAAGTTATTAGGAAGGCTTCAAAAATGGGCTAACTTTTTAACAATGGTATTCAATATTGTTAATGAGGCGTCAATATGTTCGACCGCTCCGATTCATTAAAATTGATGAATACTATCCGTTGAGAAAAACCGTTTTTGAAAGAAATCGGCCAACGGGAACCAAAGTTAATGATGATAAGCAGGTTTTTCACGTGTATGCCGAGCAAAATGTCTCAAAATCCCATACAAACTTCAGGCTCGTTGAGCGACCCCTTCCCGTGTTCCGATCTGCCCCAAATTTGGCATGAGATCTTGTACTAGGACTAGAATCAATTTTAGCCTGCAGCGCATAATATTTAACAGGTTTTGATATGATATGATAAATGATATTTTTTTTTGAAAAAAGGTCCTTTTACATTTTTCTCACGTTTTTATTATATTAGTTGCTCTGGCTTTTTTTGACGAAAATGTTTCCTTGGAAGAAAAACAAGATATGGTTGAAGCACATTAACAAAATGTAACACATGAGGATCGAAGCCTCAAAGACAAAATCGAGAATTTTGATCTGCTCAATGATTTCAAACTTGCAAGTTTTGTTTCTAGGAACACAAACAGTTTTTTTGAAATCACTGGTTTATCAAAAGACTTTTTAAAAGAAAATCCCAACAAATGGAATCAAAACCGAGACTATGTAAAATCCAGAGATATTTTGAAGATGGTAACCGTAGTGAACGACTGTGCCGAAAGAGTTGATTTCCGAATTTATTGGAAAAATAACCAAAAATGAAGAACAAGTGCAATATTTATTGAAAGTAGTTGAGGCACATCGAAAAAAATTCAAATCTCGAACAAAAAATAATTTGATCTGAAATGTTGTGCATAAAATTTGAATTTTGTTAGTTACTCTATGAATAAAAAGAAGTTTTTGAAATATAATAATTTTTTTAGTTCAAAACCTACTAGGAAATAACTTCACGTGTCAACCTCATTATTTTTTTTTGTAAAAAAACACTCTAAACCAAATGATGTACTTAGTTTTAACTACAGCTAAAATTATAGAAAAACGTGAAAAGACTGTAAATGGAACTGTTTTTCGAAAATTTATCTTTTTATTGGCATCACAAATCGGTCCAGTCATGTTCCTAAGCCCCTGTGGTTATGCAATTTCTTTTTAAATTGTCAAGCATTTTTCCGCCCTTACTTCTTCCGAACTAACAAGTGAATATCATTCAAAGTCAAATATTAGAAAAAAAAAAAAATTAAAAATTGCAATCGAGCGCAACAACAATGGTTAAAATCAGTCATTATTCGACGAAACGGCATGCCTTTCACATTGAGTGTTCTGGTCGAAAATTTAGTCGCCTCATTAAAACAGTGATGAATATCACCCTTAAAAAAGTTAGCCAATTTTTGAAGCTTAATAACTTTTTTATCATAACTCTAAATGGCCTGGCTTCGACCAGACCGAACTGAACGCCATGAGAAAAATTTTAAACGGCTTTATTTATAACTCATGTAATTTTTATGCGAGACCAAAAAAACTGAAGTAATTCATTGGGATGTGTTTCTTGGATTGTAAACTATTGATTCTGCTCGTTAAGTATTAAGAATTTCATCTAGAATTGAAAATATTTGAACAATAAACTCAAGTGATTCGAAAAACTGCTGATGGCGTTCAGTTCGGACTGGTCGAATCCCGACCAAATGAAATGCAACCTTCGGATGAATATTTGTCATAATTTAGGCTTTGAGAAAACCCGTTTTTGAAAGAAATCGGTCGAAGGAGACAAAAGTTATTGACGAAAAACTGGTTTTTCATGTTCCTCTCGAACAAAATGTCTCAAAATCCCATACAAACTTCAGGCTCGTTGAGCGACCCCTTCCCGTGGTCCGATCTTGCCCAAATTTGGCATGAGATCTTGTACTAGGCCCAGGATTAATTTTAGCCTGCAGCGTATAACTTTTTCAAAAGTCGGGTCATTTGGGGCAGTCTAATAAACATGCATTTCATTTTCATAATATGAAAGATACGAAACAAAACAGTTTTTGCAGTACGAATATAGTAGTTCAAGTTAGTAAGAATTTCAATATTCTTATCTGATAGAGTTCGAGTTTTTATTCATTTTCAAATAGCTGCAGTGCAGTCATCATACCCCATACTTTCGTTGAAAAGGATGTTAGCCACAGTAGATGATATCTTTCCGTATTCAGAGACTTCTAATTCGAGTCATTTTGTCTGCCATTTGTGTTTAGAAATCGTAAACAATACTGACAGCAAAGCGGGGGCGACGGAACCGGTGAAAGTTAATTGTTGTTTCGAACCGCCAAACCGACAAATTGCTTACTGCCGCGTGTCGTCTCTACTTTTTCCCGCACTTTTTCTACTACCGTCGGTGTCGTCGTCGTCGTGGAGGAGGTTGCAAGCGAGACAATTTGCGCGACACGTTACGGCGTTTTATGTTTGTGGTTGAAAATGTGCCGTGACAGGCTTAGAGCGAAAGATGTTTTGCGCGAAAGAAAATCCGCCCCAATGACATGCTTCACGGTTTCTGGGGCGCAAATGTCCCTCGTGTGTATGTGAAAGAGAGAGAGAGCGCAAGAGGTGTTTCCCTTTACATGTGTCTTTTCGTTTCATGTACAAATAAATCTACTAATATACATCGGGAAATTACCTTAGTATGACGCTCAGAATGCTGCAGAAGTTATCCGTGACTTTGCTTCCGTGAATGTGTTTGAAGTTCGTTTGCGACCTCGGATTGCCTAATTGCTCTGAAGGTATGAAGGTACCCAATAAAAAAAAAAAAATGCATTGGTGCCAATTTACGAATAATTTACTCAAATAGCACATCAAACCTGTACTTGTTGCACAGCTGTTAATTGCAAAATGAAAAAAAATCAGGTCTCTATTTTTGGAATATGCATGTTGGTACGCCATGAAGAGTTCTTAAAACTTCTTACTGCTAAAGTCTTTTAAATCTTTAAAAAACTTCAATTTCGTTTATTTTTTTCTACAAAAGAGTTCTAGCTGATGAAATAGTGATTAAATTACTATTCCAATTTCGAACCCAGTACCGGTGCTTTATCAGCGTACACTCCTATTCGGAACGAAAAATTCGGAACAAAACTAAATTATCACAATGTCAGGATTGGTCCGACACATTCAATCAAAGTATTTTATCAACTGAGTCTTCACACAAGAGCATGAGTGAGTTAAGGTAGGTATGTGTGAATTGAATTCCAAACGGAGACAATCCGTTTTGGTCCTAGTTGATCCATTTGCATCGAAATAATTTGCACGCCAACCCTTCGACTGAGTTTGCCATTCTTCTACATTCAGAAGAACAGTGCAGGCCGAACGATTTGAGGTGGCACAAGGTATATGGAGATTATATTACCCCAAAATGTTGGCCCAAGTGTCCCTGGTTGAGCCAGGGCCAGTACTGCTGCCAAATTCAATCTTTTCTATTTCGGTTCAATCTATCCTCGGGACTGCAGCGGCGGGGATCCGTTTAATAGTTCGTTTAACTTATTTGGGAATTCCTAATTTTTACTACATTGACATAGGTTCCTGACTGTCATTTTTAGGAGTTTATGATTTTCTTTTCTGTCCTGTGAATTGAAATGGAGAAATAGCGATTTATCAAAGGGTCCGGAGACAGCTAAATCAAGCTAAATTGTTTTTATCATGTCTTTTGCATCGTAAATATCTCAAACACACGTAAATTTAAAAATCTGAAAAAAATAGGCAAGACAGTCCGTTTTATAACCAACATAACGCTGCTAAAATGTTGCTTAGCCAAGCCCTAGTAACGTAGCTAAATATCACTGAAATGAAGTGCCCGGATACTAAATGATCATAGCTTTAGTTGAGCTAAGTATTCGGCCGAATATTTATTATTATAAATTTTTTCAATAACAGATATGTCAAATTTTTCGACTGATGTTGGATAATTTATAAAATATCCAAAAGTTATGTTGAAATAGATACAAAATCATTAAAAACTTATGGTTTCAGTAAAACAGTAGGCACAATTTTCCCGTATGTTTGGATAACGTGCCGCTATTAAGCCTACCCCCATTCTGAACTCTGACAATTACCCCCCCCCTCCCCCCTCATCTTCCCATGATTTTAAACACTGATTTTCGAAGGTAAAAAAATAAATCATAATTTTTTTAATGTTCGTTAAAACGGAATTGTTATCCATCCAAATCGCTTCTTTAGTACACATTGATGATAACTCTCTGATAATGTAAATTAATTGTCTTATTACGAGTTGCTCTGTGCTTGTTAACTGGTGGTCTACCTTGTTTACTTTATTTTGTTCAAGAAGCATAACTTGTTTGGCAAAATATACTCCATTTGGTAATATTCGCCGGAATAATCAAAATAGCTGATCGGAATAATCAAAATCAATTGAGAAAAAATAGTAAAATTTCCGTCTTAAGGATGGATTGAGTTCTTGGGAGTAAATGTATGGGAAAGTGGGGAATCATGGGCCACTTTTTTTCGTTGTTCCATAACTTCCTTATTATCTATTATATAAAATTCTCTTGTAACGGTGTTTGTAGTACTACTCCTCCGAAATTACCCAAACGATTCGAATGAAATTATTTTTAGAATATTCTGTAGCCATGCGAATCGGTTTATATTGAATAAAAATAACACAAAGTCGCACCAATTGTCCGTAATAATTAAATTTGTAGTTTTTTGAATGAAATAAAAGTCATGGCTTCCATTTTTTCCAGATTGTTTTTTCTTTGGGCGGTTTGTTTTTCGTCTCCAAGGTCGAGGCGTCGCGAGCAGACGTTGTTAGAAGATAGTAACCAATGCATAGCATACTGATCAGTGAGAATATTTTGGCGCGTATTTCTCAACCAAGCATATTTTCAATGCAAGTGGTGGCGATATGAAGCCTTCATGTAATTTTTTTGTTCTTGATTCCTACCTCATTTCTACAGCACATGGTTATGAATGACGCCTAGATGTGACTCAGGTTGACATTTTGCTGATCGAATAAAACATATAATATTTGTTTTGCCAAAATCTGAAATTGAAAAGTCAGGCAACCATTTTTAGAGATTTTCATTTCTTTGAGGGGTTTGTTTTTCGTCTCCATGGGCGAGGCGTCGCTAGCAAACGTCGTTGCAAGATAATAGTAACCAAAGTAGGATTGGTCGATCTCGGATCGATCTTTGCGAGATCGATCTTTTGAACTCCAATTTCCGATTTTTTGGATCGATCCTTTAGCCTTGAAAAAACGATTAAATCGGTTTATTTTCGATCCGATCTTTCGATCTTTTGAAGTTTAGTTTTCTATGTATTCCTGAGATTAAGTTTCGTGAAGAATTTTGATACCGGCACCATCCGAATGACTGGTTTTTTATTATCGGTGCTACCATGCTGCTAATATAATTGAGACTGACTAAATAGAAACCGTTTTTTACCTTCATACTCTGGAGGAAACTTGAACTGTTATCGAATGCTCAAGTAATCTAAAGTTTCAAAAACTGTCACCTTAAAGCATACTAAGCCTTGAATTAAGCAACTATAGCATCTTACAGGATTTAACTTGAGTCTTCACAGCAAATTTTTTTTTGCTGTAAACCAGCAAAATTTTGCTGGTTTTTGTCCCGCTGACTTTCCAGCAAAGTTTCCAGCAATTTAAATTGCTGGAAAAAACAGCAAACGTTAATGCTGGTTTCCAGCAATTCAAATTGCTGGAAAATCAGCAATCCAGATTGTTGGAAACCAGCTATTTCTTTCAAAACAACCGGCTGTATTTAGTACCAAATTTATTTTTCAATTCTAAATTAAATATTGAATACTGGCTGTGCATATAATGAGCAATGAAAATGAATTAGTTTCTTCCATTTTTAAATTATGTTTTGTTTATTTTCAAGAACTTTTTTTTTTTTAATTCTCCAACACCGGCTCTGGAGTGGCAGCTTTGTGCCAGAGTGTTGATCATTCGCTACCTGAGAAAAGAGTTCTGATTAGTATCTTTCATGAAATCTGTCCAATAAAAACTCACTCTTGACTTGTGTCTGGTTGCTAGAATATAAAGGAAAATAAAAATAATTATATTAATCCAACCAAGACTCGAAAAATAAAGTCTCACCTTGCTTCAGCGTACGAAAACAAACAGACTCCAATGTGACAACTCGATTGCTGATTTTCCAGCAAACTAGATCAATTGCTGGAAAGTCCAGCAATTTGAAAACCGATTAGGGTAAGTGAGCCTTAACTTGGCATGCTCCTTATCTTGGCATGCCAAAATGCATTTTGGTAATTTGTATGTCAAACATATGCCTAAAAATATAAAATAAATCAAACATAAAAGAAAATCGCATTTGTCTACATTCTGCATAGCATTTGTCCGCAATTGAATCCAAATAACTGCGTAATAATTTTTTTTCACATGACGAACTGGAAGTAAAATTACGATTTTCGGAAAAAATCTGAAATGAACCTACCTTGCTAGTGCATCTGCCACCTTCGGATCGATTTAAAAAACACACTTCCTTATGAAAAAAATCACTAAAAAATACCGTTGGTTACAGCAAAACGTGGCAAAAAATATAAAATTATAACCTACTCCAAACAACGTACATATTTGATCTAAAATTGAAGAAAATATAAACATTTTTTTCGCCTAATCTTGGCATGAAATTCCACTAATTGAGGTTTGTATGTATGTGTGAGAACGAAATCAGCAGGCAGACGGTAGCCGGCAGCCGGCAGCCGAATCGTCGGCTGTTAGTGCACAGTGGTCTGGAAATTTTAGAACCGGTCGAAAGTAAAAAGAATGATTGAATTGAAATAACTTAAAAATACCATAAATGTATTTTGGACTATAATCAATTTATTTATCTCACAAGCGTTTTTGGCATCTTAGATGGACTTATAATACTAAAAGTTTAGCTGCCTTTTTTTTGTTAAATTTCTAGAACTTTTCCTCTCAACTTCTGAGCACGAAATCAACAGGATTCGGTTCCGAATCGATATCTTGGATCTCAACGTTGAAGTAACTTTATCCAGACCCAAAAAAGAAATCTACAAATGGAAATAAGGTCCAACGTATTTTGATTTCATTTTATTTGTGCTGGAGATGAACATTTGCTGTTTATGTGTCGCTTTGAAAGGAATGGTCACAAAGTACAAATTATGACATGTATTATTATGTTTATTAAAAAAATGTAGTTGCATTACAATGTTGAAAAATTATGTTATTAAGAGCTAAATTTCATTGTTTTCAATTTCATGTGAAATCAAAAATAATATTTTGACCAAGTTTATTTTATATTATGGATCACTGTGCATCAGCAGAGTTGACGACGTTTGTTTTCCGTAGGAAAGGAATATGCGAAGGAAGCGCTGCCGAGTTTGGATGATGATTTTGCATGAGTGCGAGTGGGATACAGCTTGAATTTCACCCAGCTTGTAAATTTGTTGTTCGCTTTAATTGGCTATAGGGTAAGTGAGCCTTAACTTGGCATGCTCCTTATCTTGGCATGCCAAAATGCATTTTGGTAATTTGTATGTCAAACATATGCCTAAAAATATAAAATAAATCAAACATAAAAGAAAATCGCATTTGTCTACATTCTGCATAGCATTTGTCCGCAATTGAATCCAAATAACTGCGTAATAATTTTTTTTCACATGACGAACTGGAAGTAAAATTACGATTTTCGGAAAAAATCTGAAATGAACCTACCTTGCTAGTGCATCTGCCACCTTCGGATCGATTTAAAAAACACACTTCCTTATGAAAAAAATCACTAAAAAATACCGTTGGTTACAGCAAAACGTGGCAAAAAATATAAAATTATAACCTACTCCAAACAACGTACATATTTGATCTAAAATTGAAGAAAATATAAACATTTTTTTCGCCTAATCTTGGCATGAAATTCCACTAATTGAGGTTTGTATGTATGTGTGAGAACGAAATCAGCAGGCAGACGGTAGCCGGCAGCCGGCAGCCGAATCGTCGGCTGTTAGTGCACAGTGGTCTGGAAATTTAAAACCGGTCGAAAGTAAAAAGAATGATTGAATTGAAATAACTTAAAAATACCATAAATGTATTTTGGACTATAATCAATTTATTTATCTCACAAGCGTTTTTGGCATCTTAGATGGACTTATAATACTAAAAGTTTAGCTGCCTTTTTTTTGTTAAATTTCTAGAACTTTTCCTCTCAACTTCTGAGCACGAAATCAACAGGATTCGGTTCCGAATCGATATCTTGGATCTCAACGTTGAAGTAACTTTATCCAGACCCAAAAAAGAAATCTACAAATGGAAATAAGGTCCAACGTATTTTGATTTCATTTTATTTGTGCTGGAGATGAACATTTGCTGTTTATGTGTCGCTTTGAAAGGAATGGTCACAAAGTACAAATTATGACATGTATTATTATGTTTATTAAAAAAATGTAGTTGCATTACAATGTTGAAAAATTATGTTATTAAGAGCTAAATTTCATTGTTTTCAATTTCATGTGAAATCAAAAATAATATTTTGACCAAGTTTATTTTATATTATGGATCACTGTGCATCAGCAGAGTTGACGACGTTTGTTTTCCGTAGGAAAGGAATATGCGAAGGAAGCGCTGCCGAGTTTGGATGATGATTTTGCATGAGTGCGAGTGGGATACAGCTTGAATTTCACCCAGCTTGTAAATTTGTTGTTCGCTTTAATTGGCTATAGTCCCCAAACGAACGAGTGAGATGCAATCTATTTCTATCAGGCTGGCTGGAGTGAGCGTGAGCGATAGTTTGTCTTGTTTTGCTATCCGGGTGTACGCAAACGATTGCTAGAAAATTCCTAAGGGCGACATTTTAAATATGTAGGTATGATTCAAAGAATTGTTCGCTTACTTGAGTTTTAACTTTAGCTTGCTTCTTGCCTCGGTCATAATGGTTTTTAAAATGTCTCTCCTCCTTTTATGGGAATGGACTAAAAAAAAATATGAACATTCACTATCGTATGTAAACTTCAATGGAAACAGATCTATCATGATTTCATTTTAAAAAAATGAACAAACGATTCGTTTGCTCGGTTTATAAACATATTTATGTTAACCAATGCAATATTTTGGAACCTATTTGTTCTAGATTGTCATTCTGATAATAGAAATTTTAAACACACCAAAAACTGAAACAAACAAATGAAACTTTTTTAAGTAAGATTATAATTCTGCACGCAAATATCAATTCTAAAAAATGGTTGACATTTCGTACTTTCGACTTTTTGAAAACAACACAGAACATTTTTGTGCTTCCTTCCAGGATATTATCAACGAATTCGTGGGAGCTGTTTTTGTATTAGTGAGGCAAATTTCTTCTAGAGGCGGCCAATTTAAGGCACTCATAAAGGGCCAAAATTCGGAACGGGGGCCACAATAAGGAGCATTTCAATCAATAGTTTGATCAGGTTTATATCAAATTATCAACCGCTTTAAAGCAAGGACATATTTTTACTACATTTCAGGCTAGTAAGCAATCATATTTGTCAAAGGACTTTTGAAGGTACATATTACAGGAAGACTACAATCATGGGAAATATAGTCAACCATGCCTTAGGGGCCAAGTTCGGGTACATTTACCCTACTGATTTTTCCGCAAAAATGACAAGAACACAACCGATTGCTGAAAAATCCAGCAATTAGAAAACCGATTGCTGGTTTCCAGCTAAAACTTGGATTGCTGAACGTTTCCAGCAGTTTTTTTGCTGGAAATCGAGGCAAAAATTTACAGTGTTCCAGATGATAGCTGAACACCTTACCTTTGTATCATGACTATTTAAGATTAAAGCTTTTCGAATATTTTTCTGAACGTACCCTGGCCGTATCAGGGCATTTCTACCCTAAATCGTGGTAAAAACTGTGCATTGGTTTTAAAATTTATTGGCTTAAAAGCCAGGCTGTATCCGGGCAAATCCTACCACAATTCATTTATTTTTCATATAAAATCAAGAGAAAAGACGATAGAGAAACATCCTTTATCTTATTTTTTACCGAAGCACATTAGCAAGATTGAAATTTAAATTAATAATTCTAAAAAAGGCTCAACAAGTACTCTAATTGGACACAAAGACCATTAATTATGCAGGAAAAATTTAAGATTCTGGTATGGATTTCTCTAATAATGAGGAAAAATCCAGGGCATCCGGGCTGGGTCGGGTTTTTCCATTATTTCTCTGAAAATCCGGACAAGCCCGGATAAAACCGGGGAATCTGGAATGCTTGACCTGTGACTAAATTGATGGTAATAAAAACAACCGCTTAAATAAAAACCCTGACTGTAGCCTTTTTTTAAATTAGCATTTCACCAAGAGAACTAACTTAAAATAGTTGAATTGTTGTAATCAGCCAAAACACAGTATTTAGACTAATTCCTAACTTACGTGCTTTTAATTTAAACTTGAAGAATATGTTTATTAGCTCGTACATTTGATGTTCAAATGCATGAGTTTTCCTGCCGTTTCCACTATTACTTCAGCATTAAGCAACCCTCAGGCAGCACCTCTCTCAAAAAAAAAGAATTAATAGATCGATCTTGCAGAGATCGATCCTTTTGTTTCGATTTTTTAGGTGAATCGATCCTGGAACCATTCAGCTGAATCGATCTTGGGAATCGATCTTTTTCAGAAGATCGAACAATCCTAAACCAAAGCATACAGTTCATTGATCGCTGGAAAAATTCAAAAATTAGGCGCCTATTTCTCAACCAAGTACCTATATTTCTTATGCACGGGGGGGCGATATGCAACCTAGATGTGTTTTTTTTTCTTGCTTATTTGTACACAGCACATGGTAATAAATGACGCCTAGATGTGACACAGATTGATATTTTATCGATCGAATCAAAACCATATAAACGATATTATATATTAAAACCATTTTTAATTCGTGTTAATTTAAGTAGTAAATCGTTGCAAAAAATTATGAATTTGGTTAAGATAAATATGAAATAATGTAATGACACTTTGCGGACGTTTGAAAATAAGAAATTGGAAATCTTAACATTCAATTTCGTATAATCCAACACGCCTAGAACGCTAGACACATTAACTGAACAACAGTCTATTCTATTCTATTTTGTTTATTTATAGAGGATTTTAACCAACTTGGTCATTCTTCCTCTCAACAAGAGTCTGTTCTTTGAAATAGATTAGTTAGGATTGAAGTATTAAAAGGCCGAATGAACTATTTGATTTTTTGCAAACGTAAATTGAAGTTATCACTAAAATAATCTACTTTTCAATGAAAAATAGTGAGGATATGCATTTTCTGGAAGAATTTTCAAATAAGAAAGTAGACTAGAGCAAGTGCAAACTATCAACTTTTACAAAAAATGTATACATTATTTCTTCATCTAAAAATTGTTGGGCCCAAAAAAAATTAATTAAAAACACTGAACTCTTTTTTTAAAATCATTCACCAAAAAACTGTTTACACATATACTGTTTGTTTACACACAATTCAAGTACAAACTTAATATGAAAAGTGTGTTTTTGTTTTACATATTTTGGCTATATAGAAGAGACTTTTGATTCACATTTTTATTGAAAAGTTTTTTTGTGATTGATATTCCAGGGGCAGCAGATTTTTATGATGAACTTTTAATATGACCTGAAAGTGTTAAAAATAATATTAATCCTTTTATTTCCTAGGTGGAATAAGTGAAAACGCGCCATTCAGCTATGAAACATCTACAATTTAAGAATTTTATCTCCAGAATGGCAAGAAAGGATATCCCGAATGTTGAATCTTAAGCGGATATTCAAAATTATTATGAAGGTCTTTGTAAATCAAGATCTTTTGGTTGAACAGCATTCAGTGAAATTGAAGTACCAAGCATTAATTTATTCCGGAGAAAAACTTATTAAGGATATAGCAATGAAAGTTGATAAAACAGACAAACAAGAACAAGTATTAAATTATTTTTAAAGTCTTTTCACTTACGCATCTGAAAAAGACCTATGTGTTTTCACTTGCCCCAATAAATGGGACAAATGTATACTTCGATATTCCTTTTGTCAACATAACTATTTTTTTTCTTTTGAGAATATTACTTTTTTCAGAGAATATGAAAGTTGAACTGTGGTGATATTCTTTAGAATTGAACCGGTAAAAAAGACACAAAATTTTTATTAAGGTTTTGTTTATATGATAATTTCCAGGAATCAAAATGAACTCATGAAACCATCGAAGCCTGAACAGATTATTTCTTCCTTTTTTCTATACTAATCGTTTCTTTGTTCAAAGTTCAAAGGAATTTATTTGCATTTTTTGCTTGAATAAAAAAAAGGAATTTGCAATACGCAAAATCACCAGATTTAATGCCATGACAAGCACTGTTTGGGAACACTTTAAGTTGAAATGTGTAAAGTCTATAACTTAAGTATCAGGCGAATCTTTTTGAAAATGATTTTGGTGAAAATATGGATTCTAATTCAAACTGCTTCGAAGGATGAGGAGGGTGAATAAATAGCTGTTTGAAAATGGTTAGTAAAAAATTTTTCTTATGTTTTTTTATTTCTTCAGCTCTAAAAAATACACCATCCAAAGCTTATTGGAAGCTGAAAGTACTGCGTTAGGAAAAATATTCGGAAAATACTCCAAAAATTGTCCCGATATTATAAACAGTATAACAAAACGGAATGAATTAACTGAATGGAAAACAGCAAATGAAACGCACATATTATCAACATACAGTTATTTATTGAACAAGTTAGAAAAATTTGATATTAAAAGACCCGTTGAGTTTAAATTCTTTGGTTTAATTTTGATAGAATTGAGCGGGACGATTCGAGTAAAGGGAAAGAAGGGAAATGTAAAGAAAACTAGGAAAAATAGAAAAAAGACGCCAAATTGAACATGGTAAGACGAAGTTTACCGGGTCTGCTAGTCTATTATATAAAATTCTCTTGTAACGGTGTTTGTAGTACTACTCCTCCGAAATGACTCAAACGATACGAATGAAATTATTTTTAGAATATTCTGTAGCCATGCGAATCGGTTTATATCGAATAAAAAACACAAAAAGTCACATGAATTGGCCGTTATAATTGAATTTGTAATAATTTGAATAAAATAGAAGTCATGGCTTCCATTTTTTCGAGATTTTTTTTTCCTTTGGGCGGTTTGTTTTTCGTCTCCAAGGTCGAGGCGTCGCGAGCCAACGTCGGAAGGGGATAGTAACCAAAGCATACTAATCAATGATCGCTGGAAAAATGAAAAATTTTGGCGCCTATTTCTCAACCAAGCTTATTTTCATACACGTGGTGACAATATGCAACCTAGATGTGGCTGTCTAAATCACCATCAAAATTTTCAGAAGAACAAAAAAAAAAAAAAATAGCAAGAGCCTTTCTTATTTGGTGGAATTGTTGCCTTAAGGTGGTTCGGACGAGTGTCTCGATTACCTACATAGGATTCTTTACAGCGACGCTCACCTGTGTGGTGGTTTATAATGCAACTTAGCAACCACGAACAAAGTGAAAATATAAAAAATAAATATTTGATCATAAAGAATTTAACGTCTATGGGGTCTGTCATCCCTGACGTGCAAATAACGGTGTCGTGTGGATCAAATATCAGTTGCGTGGCAGTAAATAGAAAACGACGGGTAAATTTAATCCTCTTTGGTTTGCCATCTCCGTGTACCATCTTATGCAGAAAAATACATAGGCTGGTAAGTCGTTTTCATTGAATGTTTGATATTCGTTTTAAACTTTTAGGGGATTTCAGACAAACCCTTCCCGTCATTCCGCGGTCAACATATACCAGTGAGGTGAACGCTTACATAAAATCATCGCATTTGTGGAGGTTTGTTAAAAAATTACACTTGAAAACGAACATGTGAGTAGAAACGCTTCAAGATCCTTCCGCTGAAGTATTCTCAAAAAAGCTTCTGGAAATCGGCGATGGGAAATTAGCTGAGCATGAAAACACAGGATGTATCAAATTACCGGCAGACTTCTGCTAAATTGTTGAGTCCCAGAATGATCTCATTAACCGCATATTCCCCGAACGAAATATTAGGATTCAGCATTTAATACCAAGAGATTTAGAGTCATAAAAATCTATTGAAACCATTTGCGAAGCCAACGAAACGGTAAACTACCCCTTCGAGTTTTAAATTCTTTGGATTGTCCAGGCTTGCCACCACATCATCTCCAGCTTAAAGTAGGATCGCCAGTAATTTTGCTACGAAATTTAAACCCTCCACGGCTTTTGATGCGTTTAGTAATTAAGAAATAAATGAAAAATGTTATCGGGATAACGATTTTAAATGAAAAATTTCGAGGAGAAGATGTCCTACTGTCTAGAATACCAATGATCCCAACGGATATGCCCATGGAATTCAAACGGCTTCAATTCCCAATCCGATTGGCTTTTGCGATCACTATAAACAAAGCACAAGACCAAACCATGTCCGTTTGTGGTCTCGATCTGAGCACACCGTGTTTTTCACATGGACAACTCTACGTAGCATGTTCTCGCGTGGGTAAGCCATCGAATTTGGTCGTGTTAGCGAATCAGGGAATAACTGAAAATATTGTACACTCTACCGTTCTTCAAAATTAATAATCATTTTTTGTGTTGTTTTCATGTAATATAGTTTAAGTTAATAAATCAAAAATTATGTTTGAAAGCCTTATGAAATAATCTTTTTGATATTCCAATAAGACATCACCATTTACTTCCATATTATTAAATAATCATATAGCAAAAACAACCATAAGATACACAACGTTTGCCAGTAATCAAATATCTGAGTTTAGATTCAGAATTAAGATTTAGAATTCAGATTAATAATTCAGAATTAAGATTCAGGAATTAGATTAATAATTCAGATTCAAATTTTAGATTCGAAATTCAGATTCAGAATTCAAACTCAGATTTCAGCTTCTGAATCGCATCTGGATGAAAAAAAAAATTAGAAAGCTGAAGAAAGCAAATATTACGATAGATAAAATTTAATTTTGAATTATTCAAACTCTTTAAAACATTGCACCACACGAGTTTGGAACAGCTTTTATAGTGATGGGAAAGATGCAAAAGCGCGTGATCGGGTGGTGGCCGATCAACTCACGAATGTGCCGGTTGAGAATCAAGGGCCGGTTCTTCAACATCAGCATCATCAACGTGCACAGCCCTCACCTCGGAAGTACCGGTGACGACAAAGACGAATTCTACGCGCAGCTGGAGCGTGAATACGACCGTTGCCCAAAACATGATATCAAGATCGTCATCGGGGATTTCAATGCTCAGGTCGGCCAGGAGGAGGAATTTAAACCGACAATTGGAAGGTTCAGCGCGCACCAGCTGACCAATGAAAACGGCCTCAGACTTATTGATTTCGCCGCCTCCAAACGAATGGCCGTACGTAGTACCTTTTTTCAGCACCGCCTCCCACACAAGTACACCTGGAGATCACCATACCAAACGCAATCACAGATCGACCACGTTTTGATCGACAGCCGGCACTTTTCGGACATCATCGACGTCAGATCCTGTCGGGGCGCCAACATCGAGTCGGACCATTATCTGGTGATGGTGAAGCTGCGCCCAAAACTCTCCGTAGTGAACAACAAGCGAAACCGGCGCCCGCCTCGGTTAAACATCGCGCGACTGAAGCAACCTGAGGTCGCGGCAGACTACGCGCAATCGGTCGAAGCAGCGCTGCCGGCAGAGGGCGAGCTTGACGAAGCCCCTCTCGAGGACTGTTGGGATACCATCAAAACAGCCATCAACAGTGCGGCGGAGAACGTCATCGGTTATGTGGAGCGATCTCGACGGAACGACTGGTTCGACGATGAGTGTAGGAGGGTGATGGACGAAGAAAATGCCGCGCGGGCGGCAGTAGTGCAAAGAGGCACCCGTCGAAATGTGGAAAATCACCGACAGCGGAAGAGGCAGCGAGTCCGACTTTTCCAGGAGAAAAAGCGCCGCCTGGAGGAGGAGGAGCTCCAGGAGCTGGAGCAGCTGCATCGTTCCCAAGAAACACGAAAGTTCTATCAGAAACTCAACGCATCCCGCAAAGGCTTCGTGCCGCAAGCCGAAATGTGCCGGGATAAGGACGGGGGTATCCTGACGGACAATCGTGAGGTGATCAAAAGGTGGAAGCAGCACTTCGATGAACACCTGAACGGCGCACATGCAGGAGATCAAGACGGTGGGGGAAGGTACATCGCCGGCGTAGCCAACGACGAAGAGGAGCCACTCCCAACGATGAGTGAAGTTAAGGAAGCCATTCGCCAGCTGAATAGAAACAAGTCGGCTGGGAAGGATGGCATCGCAGCTGAACTCATCAAAATGGGCCCGGACAGGTTGGCCGATTGCCTACATCGGTTGATAATCCGGATCTGGGACATAGAACAGCTACCGGAGGAGTGGAAGGAAGGGGTAATATGCCCCATCTACAAGAAGGGCGACAAATTGGACTGTGAGAACTACCGAGCGATCACTGTCCTCAATGCCGCCTACAAAGTGTTGTCCCGAATCCTACTCCGCCGCCTAACGCCACAAGCAAACAGATTCGTGGGAAGTCATCAGGCCGGCTTCATGGAGGGACGGTCTACGACGGACCAGATATTCACATTGCGGCAAATCCTCCAAAAATGCCGTGAACACCAAGTCCCTACGCATCATCTATTCATCGACTTCAAAGCCGCATACGACACGATCGACCGTAACGAGCTATGGAAAATCATGGACGAGAACGGCTTTTCCGGGAAGCTGATCAGACTGATCAAGGCGACGATGGATGGAACGCAGTGCTGTGTGCGGATTTCGGGTGAATTGTCGAGTTCATTCGAATCGCGCAGGGGGCTTCGACAAGGTGATGGTCTATCCTGCATGATGTTCAACGTGGCGCTAGAAGGTGTTATTCGACGAGCGGTGGGCGAAATGCGGGGCACGATTTTCAACAGATCCAGTCAACTTATCTGCTTTGCCGATGACATTGATATAGTCGGCAGATCATCTGCGGCGGTGGAGGAGATCTACCGCAAACTGAAACGCGAGGCAGGAAGGATTGGGTTGATGATTAATACGTCCAAGACGAAGTACATGCTGGCCTGCGGATCCGAGACCGACCGAACCCGCTTGTCCAGTAATAACAAGGTCACGATCGACGGCGACGAGCTGGAGATAGTCGAAGACTTTGTCTATCTCGGCTCACTGGTGACCGCAGACAATGACACCAGCCGTGAGATCCGGAGGCGAATAATCAGCGGAAGTCGTGCCTACTATGGACTCCACAAGCAACTGCGGTCGAGAAGACTTAGCCCTCGCACGAAGTGTAACCTGTATATGACGCTCATTAGACCGGTTGTTCTCTACGGGCACGAGACATGGATATTGCTCGAGGAGGACCTGCGTACACTCGGAGTATTCGAGCGACGAGTGTTAAGAACCATCTTTGGCGGCGTACAGGAGAACGGAGTGTGGAGGCGAAGGATGAACCACGAGCTCGCGCGCCTCTACGGCGAACCCAGTATCCAGAAGGTGGTGAAAGCTGGCCGGATACGCTGGGCGGGACATGTTGCGAGAATGCCGGACGACTGTCCTGCAAAACAGGTGTTCGCTACGAATCCGGTAGGAACAAGACGAGCGGGGGCGCAACGAGCGAGGTGGTTAGACCAAGTGGAGCGTGATCTGGCGAACGTGGGGTGCCCGAGAAATTGGAGAACGGTTGCTATGAACCGAGTGAATTTTAGGAATTATGTTCGTCAAGTTATGTCGTGAGACGGAATACTATGTAAATAAAATAAAATAAAACATTGAAATTTGAAATTAGTATTATAATTTAGCTTTTCTCTAAATGATTAGATGAGTTATTTAACCTTCCAAACCCGTTCGCAAAATTTCCGTACAAATCTATTTTAGATAAATTTGACCTGTAGTTTACGTACGTTCTCCTGGCCGCAAATATTGACCGATTTCGATGAATTTTAATTCATTGGATAGATAACTTATTCTAGTTTATAAAGATTGAAAAAATTAGTCGAAATATTTTACGACATCACCAGTAGCTGATTCTGAATGAAAAAAGTCCCGTAAAAGAGCTCTTTTTAGAATGCTTATAACTTGTGACAAATTCCAAATATTGCGCTGATTTTATAATATTTGGAATTATCAAGAATAAATCTATCCATGGATGTATAAGTTTTTGGTAGTCCAAAGGAAGTTTTGGCCGCTATTCCGGAACTTCCGGTAGAAAAAATTCTTACTCCAAAAAAGTCACTCAATTTTGGCTTTTCATTGTTGTATCTCGGTTACCAATGGATCGATTCTTATAATTAGAATTTTAGTTTTTTCGTTAACTTTATTATTATTTTCGTAGAACATAGTTGGTTTCTCAAAAACCTCCGTTGTTCAGTATGTGGTCATGAAACTTACATCTTTTTGTCATTTTTCAAACTCCCCCTCGTGTCGGTGGGTTTACGGGATTTTGTTAGCGTGATTTCTCTAAAATTTGAAGACAAATAGGTCTTTTTTTATATACCTAGAGATTCATTAGAATCTCCTCTTTCGATGGGCATACTTTTTGTGTAGTGTTTTGAAAATTTGTAGCAACGTTTTTCAAATTTACTGAAAGCTGCCAGATTTCAACCAGTTTGGACCACGTTTTCAGCAGGTTGGTGTACAAATCTCGCACCCCTCACTTAGCCGCGGGAGAAACAAATTCTTTAGCTCTCTTTTTGTCGCTCACCAAATCTACCACCCAACCCAGCAGCAGGAGGAACTGCCGTCTCGCCGCGTGGTTTGTTGTTTGATTGTGCTGATGCTGTTAACGAAATGAATGCTTTATTGTTGTAGGTATTGCTTGAATCTTTTTTGATAGATTATATTATAAATATTTTAATGGATGGGCAACATTTCTAAAGTTCACGTCCATGTTTTCAGATTGCAGGTTTCAGATTTCAGATTCAGATTTTAGATTTCAGATTCAGATTTCAGATTCAGATTTCAGATTCAGATTTCAGATTTCAGATTTCAGATTCAGATTTCAGATTCAGATTTCAGATTCAGATTTCAAATTCAGATTTCAGATTCAGGTTTCAGATTCAGATTTCAGATTCAGAATTCAGATTCAGATTTCAGATTTCAGATTTCAGATTTCAGATTTAGATTTCAGATTCAGATTCAATTTCAGATTTCAGATTCAAATTTCAGATACTGATTTCAGATTCCGATTCAGATACCGATTTATGATTAAAGTTTCTGATGAAAATTCCAAAATATTTGTTACTTAAATCATAGATTTTGTGTCTCCTGCAGTAGACACTGCTTGAAATAAAATAAAAGAATCATGATAACATTCCAAACAAATGTATCACTGAAGAATTCTAATGATAAAATATCTAAAAAGATTCAAGAAATTTTTTTCAATTTGGAGAAATAATCTTTCACTATTTTCAAATCAAAACATTTACTATGCAAAAGGTATCAGCATCAGCACCATCAGCACAATCAAACAACAAACCACGCGGTGAGACGGCAGTTCCTCCTGCTGCTGGGTTGGGTGGTAGATTTGGTGAGCGACAAAAAGAGAGCTAAAGGATTTGTTTCTCCCGCGGCTAAGTGAGGGGTGCGAGATTTGTACACCAACCTGCTGAAAACGTGGGCCAAACTGGTTGAAATCTGGCAGCTTTCAGTAAATTTGAAAAACGTTGCTACAAATTTTCAAAACACTACACAAAAAGTATGCCCATCGAAAGAGGAGATTCTAATGAATCTCTAGGTATATAAAAAATGACCTATTTGATTTCAAATTTTAGAGAAATCACGCTAACAAAATCCCGTGAACCCACCGACACGAGGGGGAGTTTGAAAAATGACAAAAAAGATGTGAGTTTCATGACCACATACTGAACAACGGAGATTTTTGAGAAACCAACTATGTTCTACGAAAATAATAATAAAGTTAACGAAAAAAAACTAAAATTCTAATTATACGAATCGGTCCATTGGTAACCGAGATACAGCAATGCAAAGCCAAAATTGAGTGACTTTTTTTAAGTAAGAATTTTTTCTACCGGAAGTTCCGGGATAGCGGCCAAAACATCCTTTAGACTACCAAAAACTTATACATCCATGGATAGATTTATTCTTGACAATTCCAAATATTATAAAATCAGCGCAATATTTGGAATCTGTCACAAGTTATAAGCATTCTAAAAAGAGCTCTTTTTCGGGACTTTTTTCATTCGGAATCAGCTACTGGTGATGTCGTAAAATATTTCGACTAATTTTTACAATATTGAGAAACTAGAATAAATTATCTACACAATGAATTAAAATTCATCGAAATCAGTCAATATTTGCGGCCAGGGGAACTTACGCAAACTCTCGGGTCATATAGACCCGAACAGCCTAATTACGGATTTTTTTGAGGGACCACTTCCGGTGGTCACAGGAAGTTGTCTGGTACTACAGATTGTGTATTTTGTGATTCCCCAGGGAGGTTTTTAAAATCAAATTTTTGCGATTTTTCCTCGAAGAGTTATGATGATTTGAATGTGCGCTTCGGGTCATATTGACCCGAACGACTTTGGAAGGTTAAATTTGAAATTCATGTAGTAATTTTTATCTCGCACAATGTTTTCGTCAATGTGTTTCGTACTGTCCTAGATGGCAAAACAACGTTTGCCGGGTCAGCTAGATTTAATATTAGCACTTCTTGCATTGCAAGAGGGAAAAGACTGGAAGTCCATATCATTAAAACAAACATTTCGACATCATTATGAACTTTTTGAAGTTTACAAAAACAAGGTAAAATTTTCAAATCTTGGAAAACAAATCTAGAGATCAATTTGAAGAAAATATTATTATAACATCTTTGAACTGTAGTTGGAAGTTGGAAACTTCAGGTGATGCTCATTTTTTAAAGCATTCGCTTCTTAATTATGTTGAAATTTGGTTTGAAATGCTGTCTAGGCAATAAAACTTAATTTTAATTATTTTAACAAATTTAATTTAATTTTGGAAGGTGGAGCAGAGCACACCGGGTCAGCTAGTCTAATATATAAAGATGAGTTGGACTATATATGTTTGTTTGTTTGTATGCACCTTATACAAATCCACACCGCTGAACGGGCTTTTTTTTGTTTACTGTTCGTAGCACAGGGCACAAGCACGTGATTCTTGGATGAAATAATAAGTCTACTTTTGGGATAAGAAAAACTAATCGCATGTTAGGAATTAATTGATTTGAACAGTGGTTTTCAAAGTAGTCCCAACTGCCTTTGGGGGCGTTGAGAGTCAACAAGAATATGCAGTAGTTGAAGTATAAATACAATGCATGATTCATCTTCATTATGAATTCACTTCTTCAGTTGAATTACTATTTTGAATGAAAATCTACTTTCCAGCTTTTAGGAACCAACAATTTTCATATTTTTGGAATTCCTCATAGAGTAAGAAGCTATTTCAAGGGTTGTGAGTTGAAGGCTGCAATCTCAATGCTTTGATTGCCGTGTAGGAATTTATTCAAAAGGCAGGGTAGACAATCAAATCTATTCTGGAAAAAGTTGAAACCAAATCCAACGCATAAAACTTTTTAGTAATTAAATCTGAAGTTGTTACTTCATACAATTTAATTTCTTTGGCCAAGTTTGAGTCATTTTTGGTCAACAATGTGTTCAACTCTGCCATCCAATTATGAGAAAACTAGAGCCTTTAGAAGTGCAAATTCAAACAAACGATTTCTAAGGATTTTTACATTGATCACTCTTCATGATAATCAATGGAATAGTTGTGTCAAAAAATAGAAAAAATGAAATGAAGCTCAAATAAATTTTTCATAATATTATAAAATGGGTGATTTCGGTTCCAAGGTGATGTATTTTTTGATAACTTTAAAAACTATTAATGAAACTTTTAACATCTAAAACAACTTATCATTCTCATTATAAGTACAAATTAAATTTGGATATACTACTCTACGATAGATCATTCATTTTGATAAGTGAGATAATCTTCAAAAGAGGTCGTGTACATATGTTTACAAGCCTATGATATTGGATTTTCATTAGATAACACATTGTTGTGATGAAAAATACATTGTTATCATTTGAAGATTATATAGAAAGACTAGATTTATTCAAGCTTCCCAAAAAAAAAATGGTTGATGAGGTTGCCAGAACTTTTTCGGACGTCCGGACCGAAAAAATCTGGGCAATTTTCTGACACAATCCGCGTAGTTGATTTCAATATGTTTAACCCAAAATCCGGGCAATATCCGATCAAATTTGGTACAAACCACGGAATTATTCAGTAGAAATCAAGAAGAGAACACTTTAAATATTTTTTCATCAAATCTCATTAGCGGATGTATTTTAGACTTTAAAAACAAGTCAGGATAAAACTTGCCATAAAAAAATTCCTTTTGAACGTTAAAATGGAAAATTGTAAAAATTAAATTTAATTTTATTTTATGTTTTACAAATAAAATGAATTAATCCGGGTGAAATCCGAGCTTTTTCAAACGAAATCCGGTCAACCAGACCGGACCGGATTTCCCTCGAATTTTGTGTCAAATATTCGGACAAATCCGGATAAATGTGAGCAATCTGGAAAACTTAGTTTAAAATTTTGTTCTTGATTCGATGAATAGGCATTCAAGGGACATTATTTTAGCAAACCTAACAAGTTTTTCAATAATGTTAAAACGATAAACTTTGTTAAAAATCCAATTAAAACTTCTAAAAGGCTAACAAACTTACATGGCAAAACATGGTTAAATTTGTTATAATGATGAATAAAAAACTTTCAAAATTTCGAAACTCAAATCAATTTTTATTCATCTTTTATGTGAGCCCGAGCAAGGCCGGGTAAATCAGCTAGTAAAAGATAAAATGAAAATAAAAAATGGTATGGTTAACTACATTTTGAAGGTATCATAAGGTTTTTTTTTAATTTTTTTAAGTTATTTCCCCCAAATTCTGACTTATTTAAAGAAGCAATATTTTTTGGATTTTGAAAAATGGTGGGGAATCGTGGGCCACTAAATCCAAATCGACCAAATAACATGCAAAGTTCATGAGTTGACCCAAAACTGTGATTTCATAATTCATTTCGTTATTTTAAAGCAATTTCAGATGAAGAAATAAAAAGGGAGCTGTGTATGATCGAATAGATTCCAAAACCTGGCTCGCGAAAGTTTTGGCAAAATTCCTTATATAGGATGGACAAAATATTTTTCATAAATAAGAAAACTTTACAGATAATGAAAATGTATCTTAAGTTCTAAATGTGTATATAAACATACAAATATATGTGGTTTAAGATGTGTGGCCCACGATTCCCACAAGCTATGATTTGCAAATTGGTTGCGTATGTGTGACTTATTGATGTTTCATCAAAAATTCCTTTTCCACGTGAAAGATCATAAGAGATCATAAGTGTATGAGCATATTTTTGTTATGAACTTTAGGTTCCCCATCGATGCAATTAGCAGGTGTTTTTTTAATTCTGTTAGTAAATTTGTCTAACTTTTTTTAGCTTGATAAATAAAAGAAGCATATGATGCGTATTTACGTCAACAACATATAGAAATATATACTCATGCAAAGCGACGACGATGACAGTTGGTTTGAGATTTTTATCTAAACACACATCTGAGATATTAAAAGTGGTCCACGTTTCTCCATGGCCCACGATACCCCACTCTCCCCTACCTAATATTCCAACGGTTAATTCACGGATATCCAATACACTTTCAGTCTATCTTAGAATCTTTAAACAGAAATGGTTACAAATCAGTTTCAATCTTGTTAAAGCTAAAAAATTTTAAGCTGATTTTGGTTTGCGTATCATTCAGCAAAAATTGCATGATATCAAAAAGCTGCAATTAAACTGAAATTTTTTAGGAACAAAATCGTTACGCAACGATGAGCATACCTCCCCCCCCCCTCCCCTATGTCACAATTCGTAATGCTAGAGCTTACTCCCTCCCCCCCCCTAGGAGCGTTACGTAATTTATGGATGCCCCCTTAGGCGCATTCGTGTGTCTTTCACTGCAGAACGTACCGGAGAATGCTGAGAAGTATCGCTTTATACCATGGTTATCGCTTAAACCTGATTTTCTTGATATATCCAGGCATGCCCATCAATTCAATAAAGAATTCGAGAAAAGTCAAAACAAACGGGACGAGATGGCCAAATTTTGTTGAAACTTTTCAGATTTTACCCGGGTTCTTTTCAGATGATTCGCTAAATCAAATAAAATAAATTAGTTTTTTCTTTGAAATTTTTCATATTTTGCGTTCAAAAAAAATTTTTTGAGTACATTTAAAAATGAACATCAATTTTTGTTTAATCTTAAGATACAATTTTAACACTTCTGCTTTTTTTCAACTAACAATAATAGCACCTCGGTAGAACCTCATTGGTTACGATATCGCCACTGCTATTTTAACACTTCTGCTGTGAGTCGATGAAAATTTGAAATTTCTAGTACTTTTCATTGTATTCCTGTTGTACATTTGAGAATAATTCCTAGATTCTGTTCAGGCTTGCCCTTTTTTTTACCAATTATTCTAAAATCGACCAGACCCGGCCGCATGGATACGTTTGGTTGAAAGTATGGTATGCATAAGGTTGAAGATCATCGTGCGTTTTGGTAACTATTTTGAAGAAATCTGGCTAAAATTTGACATTTATCTAATTCGATATCAAATAAGCAATTTCAAATAGCTTACCACCTGTTTTGACGTGTTTTACTCAGATTTCACTGGAACCCAATCTCTTTGATGATAAACTTTTGAAAATCAAGAGACCCCTACTTAAAGAAGATTTGACGTACATCCGGTTGAAAATAATCAACTCAAATGCATGAGGAGCATTTAGATAGAAGAAAAATGAAATAATCGGTTTTGTATTGCTATCAAAAACTCAACAGAATATTCAACCGAATATTCGGCCGACTATTCGTTTTCCCGTATACTTGAAGATACCTCTATTCGGTACATCTCTAATTTCCATCAATCAATGCAAGAATTCTCGTTCAGCAGATGTCATGTTCATGATATATTTTTTCAATACAATTTTTTCGTCTTTTTAGATATTCATTTTCGAAGAAGGTTTCAGGATGATGCATAAATCAAGGGGTAAATGTGACAATTCGAAAGAGTTGTACACTTTGTAATGAATCATTCTTCTGGTGTCAATCTTTAAAACTAAAAATGAAATGCCTGATCGAAATTGAGGTTTGGAATTGATATAATAACGAAGTTATAATGTATTTGTCTCTAGTCAAATCATTACTTAAAAAAAAAAGTTTAAGTTCAAGTTTAAAAAATCTAGCAAGAGATCAAATTTTGACATTTGTGATGCTGTAAAAATCATTACCCAGTATGACGGATTGGCTTACTGATATACATATACTGGCTTACTTTATATTGCTTTTTTATCCTTTACCAATACTATTGGTGTAAACATATTGTTCGGAAAATCAAAAAAAAAAGTTAAATTTGTATTTTTATAATTCAGTTACCAGTCTGGGCTAAAATCGATCAAATTGTTAATCAAAGATTAACGTTTAAATATTTTTTCCATTTGCTGGAATATGATAATTTTGCATCACGCGTTTGTCTATTTCAAAATTTCATCCATCCAAACATTAATTTGTATGGTTTCAGCTAACAGATTTTTTGTGGTGATTTTTTTACCCCTAGATGTATGCAGCACCTTTATGCGCTTTCTTCAAACGCATTTTTTGACAGATAAACCTTTAAAATTTAATTCGAAGAAAACTAAAAATTACTGCAATTGGTGATTTATGCGTTATGACATCACAAATATATCGAAAACTATGAATTTTCAAGCGTTTTCATTTGATTTGTCATTAAAAACAAAGTTTTTTTTGTAGCTTACTCCTTTTTTTAGTTGAGTGAAAATCACATGTTTTGGTAAATTTAAAAACAACTGCTGAAACCAATAACCAATACTGACTTCTTCAATTTGATGTCCTATCGACCTTAAAACTTTTGATATACAAGCGGTATGATTATCTGTGGTCATTAAGTTTTTAGAAGCCATTGAAGTTGAAAAATGTTGCATGATGCCCCTATTGACGGCACGTTTAGAACCGACAAACACTGCTCCATGGTTTCGAAAAAAAAAAGAATTTGTTTACATTCAATGGGGTTGTTTCACGTAACAGAAAAATGATAATATTTAACTTTACAAGGAAACTTCATCATTTTCTATTGAAAAAAAAAAAAAAAAGATCTTCGTCGAAAATGATGAGACAACTCTGAAACACAAAACTTTATAGAAATCGGTAAAAATCCAACTGAGTTACAAAAGCGCGAATGAGCGAATTTACGTCACAAAATTTGATTTTGTTTGTAAAAATTTACACGGAAAATATGCGCAGAAAGCTGTCTTGATTCTCCAGATGGTTGATTTTTTACAAATCGAATATTATTTTGTTAATTTTTTCAATGATTCATAATTTCAAATAAATCAAATTTATTGGGAAAAAAGATTTATTTTTGTGTGAATATTTAAATGTAAGTGCGAGTCAAAATAAGCTAAAATAACAAGATATCGTAAACTGGGGGAGCATTGAAAACTTGTTTAATTCATTTTTAAATATTTTGGAAGGGGTTGCTTTTTTTGTAACACATAAAAGTTTTAAAATACTAACTGAGGTATAAAGCATGATCATTGATAGCAGAATATTCAAACGAAATAAGGGACAATAACTAAATGCCAGATTTCATGTATCGGGGTGACTTTGATCACTATGGTTTTAACGTATCTCAAAATCTTCAAAATTATAGGTTTGATGCTTATTAGCACAGAAGGCTTAAAATATGAATAGCAGTATTTTTTTTGTTTGAACTCAATTGAATGTTTCAAATTTTCTTTCAAATACAAATATATTCAAAAGATGGACAATGTAGCTGCATACATTTAGGGGCAAAAATTATTAACATTTCTCAATATTTTTTGGCCTCAAAAATAAATGATTTTTTTCCTTCATGCAATTCTCTAGGTCCTCCCACTGTTCCTATGTTCTTTTTTTTTTTATTGAAACTTAACCATTTGATAGGGTTTTAGCCATTTGTTCTATACAGGATTTCTCATAGCAAATATTCGTTTTTTTTAATATACAAAAATTATCATAGAATGACCATAAAAATGACTTTAAAACTATACCTATAGAAAGAAAAAAATTAAAACTTTCATGTAAATTAATCTATTTGCTTATTAATGCTATCATTTTATCAGGAGAGGTGTTAGTTTGTGTGCCTTCGAAAGAACAGATATTTTCAAAACTTTTTAATTAGATTTCAAGTAGTATAAAAAAATCTCCAACTACAAACCAAGTTAAGCCTATTGAAAACACAATTTATAGGCTTTCAAACGTAGAAAATAGTTTTGAGATGTTATAACTTTAGACTTAGTTTATGATAATTATCTGAAAAAATCTCATGTTGATCAAAGTTCCCCCAGTTTTCGGTACTACTTTAAGAAGTGTACAGATAAAGGGTGTCCACGATGAATTTGCCACACTATGAAATTGCTCTAACTGTTTAACCGTTGCGTTGGGTAGAATTTATTAAAAATTTGGGTGGATTTAGTTCTTAGTGCGTTGTTTATATCTTGCAAGTTCTAAAGTCCTGTGATCAAAACTCGTGGAAATGGAGTCGAAAGAACAGCTCGTGCGTGATAAAATCTTGCGCATTTATCACCAGAATCTCTCTCATTGTTCCATCGCAAAAACGTTGGGAATCGCAAATTCCACGGTGATGAAACGGTTCGAGGAACGATTGATCACCGATCGGAAGCCCAGAAGTGAAGGAAAAAGTATTCCGTACAACACCAAAAATCACAACCGCGTAGTTGGGGCCTTCAACCGAAATCCGAAGGCCTCCGTTTGGGATGTGGCTAAGAAGCTGCACCTAAGCCGAAGTTTTGTCCAGAAGGCCATAACTAAAGCTGGGCTTCGAACGTTCAAGGTACAAAAGGCCCCTAAATAATCGCGACGAGAAGCAGAACAAGTCCGCCAAAATCCGTGCCTGGAAGTTGTACCTCAACATGCTGACGAAAGTTGAATGCTGCATCATGGACGACGAAACATATGTGAAGGCCTACTTCAAACAGATCCCCGGCAACCTGTTTTTCACGGCCAAGGAAAAGTTCACGTGCGGGAAGCGGAGTGCACCTTTCGTGACCCAAGACTCGATGAACGGACAGAAGAAAGAGTGCCTGAAGGAGCGGCTGCTTCCTCTCCTGAAGTCACACAACGCCCCAACAATCTTCTGGCCGGATTTGGCCTCATGCCACTATTCCAAGGACGTGCTGAAGCGGTATGCGGACAATATGCTCAATTTCGTGCTGAAAATATTCAACCCTCCTAACAGTCTCGTTCGTGGTGTCGTCCGGTACGGGTTGTTTGTTGGTGTGCTCCGTTTCAATTTGCGACAGTCCGGGAAAAAAAGAAATATTCCAACAAGTCCGAATGATCTTAAGGAAGGAATATGTCATTGCGGGAAATATGCGTTATCATTTCAAGTTTTCAGTTCAGATTCATTTCACAAAATCATAAATTTTGAAACAGTGAGAAAGGGGGTATAAAAATGGCGTCAGTATTACGAGTGAAAAAAGGCACAGCGTGGGATTGCGTGGTTCAGCGTGTGTATGTCTAATACCGTATTCGTTTTCACCACCCGAAAGTTTTGCACCATCCACGCTGAAAACGAGCATGAATCGAGTTTTGCACTCTCCTTTGAAGGTGTGCGTGAAATCGGCAGTGTCAACAAAAAACATCAAGCTGTCAAAAATTTATTACAGCTGGTATTTTGTTTTCGTTTTACTTCGAAAATTGAAATGAAATTTACTTTAGTTGATCATTGTCTTTTAAACAATATGAAAATTTTAGCATGAATTTATGTATTATGTTGAATTGTTAAGATTTCAGATTTATTTTGCTTAGTAGATTCGCCTCTGGCTCTGATGAACTGCAATATCGGCTGATTCTGGGCGGTCTATGTTTGCTGCTGCTAGACTGCAGTTACCCCAGCTTGAAGGTAACTGCAACTCGCAAATCCTTCGTTCGAGTACCTATTTCCATTTAAGATTACAAAAAAAAAAAATTCTTGGAACTCGGATCGCGGAAGTCGGGGAAGAAAATTTTGCTAACAGACCGAAACGAACGAAATTCAAGCTCCCAATGCGGGTGTAGTATCGAACTACCGTTTTTGAAGGGCAACGGGTGGGAATCCGGGACTTGGCGCAACCGAGCATCGTCACCCTAAGGCACAGCTCGAAGCTTGCTGGTAGCAGAGTAGCTTCGATGCAGCTGAACGCTTCTTGCTGTGAAGACCAACTTATATGACCCTCCCGAACAAGAATACTTTTCGGTTTGGGCGATTCCACCAGATCTTTGGGTTGGCCTTTTTGCACTCTGATTTGCTGCTCTTTTTCGGCATCGCCTGGAACCGACTGCAGCAAGCCTTCTGGACACATTTCTTCTAGGGAGCGTTGTTTGCTTTGGAACGTGCCATCCAGGTGAAATTCTCCGCCTCTGTTGGAAACGACACTGGTATTGAATCCGGAACAAGTTTCCGTTCTTCGGGATAAAAAGAGAAAAAAACAGCTCGAACGCAATTTTTGCGGTATAGAAATAAACCAACCAGCTGATATTTGTTTACATCGGGAAGCACGTGTTTTCAAAATTCATGATAGTATTGGTGAGAGCGCAAGCAACACCAAATATTTTCAGAGTGTTCCACCGTCCACTTTATGGTGCACTACCAGTGCACTACTTATCGTGAAAACGAGCATGAAAACGATAAAAAGTGCACTACCGGTAGTGCACCGGTGCACCACCACTTGAAAACGAATTCTCTATAAGTGTGAAACGGGTTCAGTCGTTCATAAATCTCACATCGGAATGGACCATAAGGTAGTGTTCGTGTAAACGAGAATAATTTGATTCACACCAGGGGAAGGAATAGTTGTTTCTGTGCATGAAATGGTGAGAATGCGGTTGGGTGGTGTGGTGATTTGAATCCAGCCTGATGTTGTATGTGATGAAATATTAGAGGAGAATAGCAAAACAAACTTACAAGATTATGAGAGTTGATTGAATTTGATGATTTGTGTCATGTTTGGTCTGTGGTGGGTTAATTTTTCCCCCGATTGGAAGGGTAAAGAAATTATAAAAATAGTCATCTATACCATTAATAGAATGGCATGTCACACACAAGTTGTATCTTATGTAGTTCCTTTTTGATTGGGTTGATTGAGCGACTGCGTTTTCTAGGAACGAATGGTAAAACAGCGGCATCCCTACAACAGCTAAGTATATTTTATGTTACTTCAATTCATATCCATGAGGAAATTGTCTAAACCCACATCTTTTGATTGATGTACCTACTGATTGAAGTTCTTTTAATATTTTTTGTATAACCGCGACTTTGTTTTGAATTTTGATTATTCGATTTGGTATTGGTAAGAAGGGTAAAAAGCTTCACCAAGGCAGGAGAGTACTTCGTCCAAATAGGACAAGAATGTTGATACAGGCATGGAGGTCGTTGTGGTGGTAAGTGAACTTTTCAGCCAGATTGGTCGAGGCGCCTTCACTGTAACGGGGCTTCGTCGTTAGCTTTAGCTCCGTTCAATCGTAGATAGAAATTGATGTCCACTGGTATACGTATTTTTCAGGTTGCTTGTTGCGTAATGCGAGTTAGATAATTATTATTTTTTTAAATATATTAATTTAAAATATTTTTTACATTCAAACTTTGAAATTAACTTATTCTTATAAAAAGTTTGTTTCGATATATTATATTATATGAAATGCATCATGTTTTAGGTTATATAATTACTTTGTTAGGCGAACGAGGTATGGACATGATATATCATCATGATATCTTCATAAAAATTATTTTCAGGCAATATGTTGCAGCTTATTGTATCGAGTTATTTAATATTTTAAACAGCATTTTCAGAAGATTAATTCACGCACAGTGACATAATATTGTTATTTAAAACAGAATAATTGTCAATAATTACCGTAAGTTGGGATGAAAAGGGACAAAACGTCCTATGCTGGTTTAGTTATACATGCATATTAACTTTTATTTTTTCAGATACGTATCCTTTTAAAACAAAACATCATTTATAACTATTTTTATAATTCATACATATAATCGTATTATACAGGCTTTTTGAGTAATTTTCCTTACGGCCATATACTATCGTTTGGGGTAGGGATATTTTCAGAGGGAATGCATCTGGGGATAATCTGAAGAAACTATTGCAAGCGGAGTGGGTTGCCAACCATTGTACGTTTCTGAAGGTTGGATGCCTTCCTTCGACGAACCATCGGCCGTGGAAGCCCTAGAATTTAATTCGAAGGCCAAGCCACACAGACATAGGCAGGACCTTGCTACCGATGGGGGAACCATACATACATACATACATACAAAATATTCAACCCTCCTAACACTCCGGAGCTCCACCCCCTCAAGAAGTACTGGGCAATTATGAAGCAGCACCTTGTTAAACGACCTAAAGTAGTGAAGACAGTCGAGGAACTGAAGAAAGTATGGGTTTACATGCAAAAATCGGTTGATTCAAAGGTTGTGCTGAATCCTATGGCCGGGGTTAAGGCCAAGGTGCGGGCATTTGCGTATGTAATTCAAGCGTGAATTCATGTCATAAAAGTAATCGGTTGTGACACTAACGCATTATTTTTTTTAGTAACCAAATCATACTCATTTCAAAGTAAATTTAATTTGTGACCGTTCGCTACTTTTTTTCATTCTACAGTAATTTGGTTGACCCCAAGAACGGTAACAGTTCAGGAAAGTCCGGAAAAGTGAATTCACGTCACAGTGGAATGGGTCACATGAATTTCGAATTTAAATAGGGTAAATGATCTTGAGCGGAACTAGTCGAAATCTGATCTTGAGCGGAACCATTTACTTTTCCTAAGATCTAGGCAATGTTTGTTTATGAATTTTATCGAAATGTTGAAAAAACACTTTTTCAAGATCTTTTCATATAAGCCTTGACATTTTTGCAAAAATTTATTAACTGAAATAATGTTATTAGAAGATTTAAAAACATATGCATTTCTGCTGCAATTTTCATCAATCTACGCTGACTTTGAACGTCAATTCATGTAAGCCTTGGCCGCTATAAACTGATTCTCAATGATTAAAATGGTAGAAAAATTCTTAAAAAAGCATTATTCGGGTTTTTGTAACAAGTTTTCCATCAAAATATCAATAAATCGTTTAGTTTTTAAAAGTAAAATATGATCTTGAGCGGAACCATCTTTGATCTTGAGCGGAACTACTAGCTTCCGAAAAAAACCGCTAGGTGCGCTGCCTTATGCCTTATGTCTCACACGCTGGTTTTACCCCTGAATGTAAGCAACACCCTTTTATTTCTCTAATTATATCAGCTTTAGGGACAGAAAAAATATAAAATTAGGTTCGAATAATACTAAACATTTATTTAATTGGTGTCACAGCGTACCAAACCAGGCACTCAAGATGTTTAATTTTTTGAAGCACAAGAAATGTTTTTCAATTCTTTTTTATTTCAGAAGGATGACGGTCAGGTGGAGGAAGGCTTTCATACATATTTTTTGACATAATTCGAGAACTAATAAAGCTAATAAAGTAAAATCATTATTCCAGAATAAGAATCAAACTTCATTGCCATTACTATTCGATCTCCAAGAAGCAGATTTCGGTTAAAGAGGTTGTTCTTGATGTTGAAATTCCAATTGAAAACGATATACCAATAAACAAAAGTTCAAATTATTTTAAACACAAATTCCTTCAGTTCTAAAATGTGTTGCAAAGCACATCTGGTTAGCAATTTCATAATACTTAACGATTCAATTGGTGGGCTGGAATTGAAAACCTATCCGATTCCCTACTGTTTGATGTTTAGACTTGAGCTGGAACTCATGAAAATCGGTTTGGGAAATAAGTGTTTTATCTATTGAGCTACATGCTTTCCATATTTTTTAAATGTGATTTAATTTTATCGTGATTCATAAGAAACTGGAATTTATTAAAAACTTTGTTCTATGAATAAGTTGCGAGCAAGAATGCTGAAATCAAAGAAAAATCTGAAATATCACAGAATTTTGAGCAAATTTTTATCACAGAATCTGTGCCACTGAACACAGAAACATGAAATATTCACAGATTTCACAGAATTTTTGAATTTTAAATAGATATCCAAAATTATTAAGATTTCTTACTTTGAATTAGAAAAGTTTGATAAGAATTTCAATGTTAACTGAGTTTTCCCAACTAAAATATACAAAAAGAAGGAATTTATCAAAAATTTTCAATGAAATTAAAGGAATTAGCATCACCGAAATCCATCACTGAGTTTTGAGATAAAAGTACAAAAAATCAGATTTTTTTCTCAAAACACTTTGATTTAGAGCAATATACAGTTTTATTTGCAAAATCTTTAATTTAAGGCATCTTCTTTTGTATTACTGGCTTTGTCGTAACCTTCAAAAGTTTTTCGGGCAATATGACCCTAAATACGCACATTCAAATAATCACTCAAATCCACTAACGAACCTAATTTTTGAGATAAAATAACTAAAATTTGAGTCTAGAAAATCTATTCTTTCTAGATACAGTGAATCAAAGCGAATCTTCATTTAAGTAAGAAATAAATTTCAATGGATATTTGGAGAACAACTTTGGAAGGCTTAGTTTTTGTTATTTACGTAAAATATCAATTTTTGAACTTTAAAATCTTTAAACATGAAATTTAATTGAAGTTTTCACAGTTACACAAAGATTTGGAATGATAGCTATTAAAGATGTTGACAGTACAAAATGGTTCCGCTCAAGATCATATTTTAGTTCCGCTCAAGATCAGCATGGTTCCGCTCAAGATCAGAATTCTTTCTTCAGTAAAACAGCTCTAGAGTGATCAGGGTTTACTCTAAAATATTCTACAAATCATCATTAGAAAGCAGAAATATTGGTCTATCCGCTGAACTAAAAAAAAATTCGTTCGGATATAACCCCTATCCATACCGCTTGGTCAACTTTTCCGAGTTGCGTCGAATTGAGCCAATTAGTTCCGCTCAAGATCATTTACCCTAATAACATTTCAAAATTGTTCGAGTCTGTTATATTGTAAAATATTTTTAGAACAGGGCGAGGTTTACCGTGAATTTGTTGGTGTACTAAACTTGATTGAAATCTTTAGTAAAAGCAATCAAATAATACTTATATTTATTTGATGTGAATTTTTTTGTGGAATACTCCTCTTTCTCATATTGTGGGAGTTTGTTACTACTCAGGTGTGCAACTACTTAAGAAGGTACTCGCCGTTTATCAATATATGGCTCCATCAGTAAATGTTGTCGTTTTTGACGTATACAAAACTTCATAAACGAAGCCGTGACATTCGATCGAAAAAAAAACTGTTGTTTATTCTAATAGATTATTATTCATTTTAAATAAAAATTTGGATTGAATTATTGTGAAATTTTACGTGAATGTTGTAATCAACAATCTTTTGAAATAAATTAAAATAAATCATTTTATAAAAAATAAAAAATTAATTTTAACTTAATTTTCTCACCCCTTGAGATTTTTCCGGAAACGGCGCTCTAGAGCAGTCAGTCGAGATTGGCAATCTATGTAGAACTAGGTATACTCGCTCATCACCAACAGTTCTCGTGTTTCCCTCGTCCATCGAGATAAAATAAAATTTATGCACGTTGGAACGCTTCAAGAGGCCGAGAATATTCGGTCAATGCAGAAAAAGCAATTCAACACTCCACCTATACGGAATCGTATGAAAGTCCCATTTGAAAATTGAATCCAATTCGAAAGAAAATGTACCTCACAATTGGTCAAAAAAGGAAAGCACACATGAGACTGTTCTCCAGTCACCTCAAGTATTGATGCAAATCTAATCAAGACTGACTGACCGATTTTGTCGGGCTGTTTGGATGTGCAGACCTTTTCGATACGTATAAGTATCTATGCATGGTTTCGTTTTTCTTGCTACTGAAATATTTATCAATCAATTTATTCGTTACGATTGCCCAAAGGCTGACATCTTACTATATGGATCAGCTCAAAATGGAACCGATTTCAAGCACCATTAATAGGTTAGTTGTGGTTATATGCAAAGGTGATTCTGTAGGTGCCTGGTAGCATTTTCAAAGTTCTCGTCCGATTCAATAGCTCTTGAAGATGAATATTTTTTTTGTTGTTCTAACTATTATTAGTCAGTTCTTAAGGAAAACCTAATTGATCAAAAATCATATGCAAACTTGTTTAACTAATTTTATCATCTGAATCAGTTTTGGAAAACAATCGATATGAGATTCTCAAAATAACGAAACTTACCTTTTTTCTTGCATTTCCTGGCATTTTTCTTATTGAAACTTTCTTGGACCTATAAGCAGAAATGAAAATTTATTGATTAGCTATATTTTTTTCACAAATGGTATAATATTGACAAAAAATTGTTTTTTTTTTATTTTCTAGTGTCGTTTTCTCGAATTATCAACTGAATCAATAACTCTTGAATTTCGACACTATTTTAAACTTCAGAAAGACGGGGTGTTAGGAAAAAATAATATATTGTCATTTATCATTTTGATATTCATAAAAATCTTAAGCCAATAAAAAAATCTATCTTTGTTCTCTCTGAAAGTTTTCTTAATTTAAGCTTTCTTTTTAACTCAGAATTCTATTCAAATTGTATTCATCAATCAATATAATCTATTGGCCATCGAGCGTTACATCTTCTAGACGCCTTCTTGAAACATTAACATCCCTCCCCTTCGACTGGTGTTTATCACATTTTTCACAGTCCATCTGTCTGTCTCTGGGTGTCATTGGCCATTTACTGCGAGAATAAACCACCTGTGGAAAAGTGCGTCACGGTTCGTTTGTAAACAAAATTACACTATTTCGCGGGGGATTGGGTTTCGCACCCGTCGCGTCGTGTCGTACCGTTGACCGGTCCATTGCACAGTGGTCCAAAATGCGAAAAACGTGATCGTTGCTTATAACTTTTTTAGGTCACATTTTAGCATATCGGTGTCTTCGGAGAAGTTTGTCAGTAAAATCAGCTCTATAATAAAAAACTATTATTTTACTGATTAATCCCTCTACAAGTGAGATAAAATTTCTAACTTCTCTGTTATAGGTTTTAGCTCTTTGATGTCTTCGACAAACTTGTTAAAAATCAAATTTTCTACAACTTTGTCTCAGATGCCAAGTTTCTAAAATAATTATTATCCGAGATATCGGCCAAATATGAAACTTTACCTCTAAAAATCAGTTTTTTAATAATAACTTTTTTCAGTAAATTTTAAGTTTAATAAAATGTTCCACAAAGTTGTTTGTCCTACTAAAATACACCACTTTGTTGAACATTTCAAGTTTGAAAAATGTGATACTGCAGAGCTATGTTAAAAAGATTACCGAAAATAGGGCTTTTTCACGCCTTATTTTACAAACACCGGGCAACATCGGGCAGCCCGCTTTAGATGCAAAATAAAGTCGAAGATTTCGTCTACAAGATGCAGGTACAATCGTCAGTATCCACTTGTATCCAAGGGAGATACATCAATTTTACTTTTCCATGTTTGCATTAAAAACAACGATTTATATGAAAGCACATACAGCGCATTCTACTAGGTACGTGTGTTTTCTTCTAGCTTTTCCCTGCGCGATGTAAGAAGCAAAGGTTTGGAAGTAGTACAGGTTATTGTGTGTTCAATTAAAATCCTCTACAAGCTGGACATGCTAATAATACAAATGCGCTTCTAAACCTTTGCTTCTGACATCGCGCAGGGAAAAGCTAGAAGAAAACACACGTACCTAGTAGAATGCGCTGTATATTCTTTCATAGAAATCGTTGTTTTTAATGCAAACATGGAAAAGTAAAATTGATGTATCTCGCTTGGATACAAGTGGATACTGACGATTGTACCTGCATCTTGTGGACGAAATCTTCGACTTTATTTTGCATCTAAAGCGGGCTGCCCAATGTTGCCCGGTGTTTGTAAAATAAGGCGTGAAAAAGCCCTATTTTCGGTAATCTTTTTAACATAGCTCTGCAGTATCACATTTTTCAAACTTGAAATGTTCAACAAAGTGGTGTATTTTAGTAGGACAAACAACTTTGTGGAACATTTTATAAAACTTAAAATTTACTGAAAAAAGTTATTATTAAAAAACTGATTTTTAGAGGTAAAGTTTCATATTTGGCCGATATCTCGGATAATAATTATTTTAGAAACTTGGCATCTGAGACAAAGTTGTAGAAAATTTGATTTTTAACAAGTTTGTCGAAGACATCAAAGAGCTAAAACCTATAACAGAGAAGTTAGAAATTTTATCTCACTTGTAGAGGGATTAATCAGTAAAATAATAGTTTTTTATTATAGAGCTGATTTTACTGACAAACTTCTCCGAAGACACCGATATGCTAAAATGTGACCTAAAAAAGTTATAAGCAACGATCACGTTTTTCGCATTTTGGACCACTGTGCATTGGCCAGGTAATCCATGAAAGAAGGTGTACGTACTGTTTCCCCATTCTGCTTGTTTTTTGAACGCTTTGTTAGGCGAAAACTGAATCAAAATTATGATTGCTGTAGCTTTCCAGCTTGTGAACGAACTCATCTATTAAGACTATGGAAATTCAGTAAAATCACGGATTCAAAATTTCTTCAAAGGATTTTACTCTTTTTTTTTATAAAAAGATCCAATTTGCAGCTCAAATGGAAAGAATAGGTATTACTTTGGAAAACCCCTAGCTCTGATGTTATGTACTCAAAATGTAGGTCTTTTGTTGCACGATAGGGCGGAATTGAGGGCAGTTGGGTGGGTTTATGTCCTTTTCGACAAAATCCACCGTTGGCCCGATACCCCTGTAGTACCTCTTTGCTGTAGTGGCTTGTCAAATCTGACCATAACTTTACTGATACGGTCAAAATTTGGTCAATATCAACTTGACGTATTTCTTTCAATTTTGCATTTAAAAAACCTGAACACCCCTCATTTTGAAGGTGTGTGTGTATTGAATGTTACTCCCATTTTGATTTTGGAACTCACTCTTCAGTTGTCAAAATGCCGTCCAAGGAAGAAGAGCAGCGTATAAAAATTTTGCTCACGCATCGCGAAAATCCGAGCTACTTGCACGCAAAGCTGGCAAAATCGCTAAAAGTTGCCAAATCAACCGTAACAAAAGTAATTAAAGTGTTTGGGGAACGTTTGTCGACAGCCAGGAAGTCTGGATCGGGGGGCAATCGAAAACCGGAAGCCGCTGAGACGACAAAGAGAGTTGCCGGTAGTTTCAAGCGAAACCCTAACCTCTCTCTCAAAGCCAAAAAACGAGCCGGACTATCGACTTACAAGAAGGTAGTGACTCCAAATCGCGATGAGAAACAAAATATGACGGCCAAAGCGCGATCCCGGAAGCTGTACACGACGATGCTGACGAAGTTTGACTGCGTGGTAATGGACGACGAAACCTACGTCAAAGCCGACTACAAGCAGCTTCCGGGACAGGAGTTTTAAACGGCAAAAGGAAGGGGAAAGGTAGTATGAAACTGTCAAAGTTCACTAAGAAATATCTGGTTTGGCAAGCCATCTGTACCTGTGGCTTAAAAGCAGCATTTTCATAGCTTCCGGGACTATCAACCAAGAAATTTACGTGAAAGAGTGTTTGAAAAAACGTCTGCTGCCTTTCCTGAAGAAACACGGTTGTTCCGTACTGTTTTGGTCGGTTTTGGCATTTTGCCATTACGGTAAAAATTCCATGGAGTGGTACGCCGCCAACAACGTGCAGGTGGTTCCCAAGGACAAGAACGTCAAGCGGAACCTAAAGAAGACCAAAAAAACTGCTAAGGACGAGCAGCAGTTCAAGGCAAACTGGCTTTCAGCGACGAAGAAGGTGGACAAGGTGGCTGTACAAAATCTGATGGCAGGGGTTAAACGTAAGGCCCGGCAATTCGGATTTGGAAAAGCACAAGCCTAACTTAATATTTTTCCTGAATTTTTTACTAATTAAATTTGAAAAAGAAATTTAATGTGATTTTTTAAATAAACGATTTCACCGATTTACATGCGTTTTCCCTTGACCAAATTTTGACCGTATCACCCTTTAATGTACGGAAGAATACGTTTTTTTACCCCGACCAGAGGCTTTATGAAATTTTTGGCCTGGAAGCTGCCTAAAATCCATCTTCACGTACGTTTCGTCATCCATGAAGATGCTTCCGTTGTACTTCGTTAGAACCTTGTTGTGTACTATCAGGGCACGTCCTTTGGCTACTACATTCTGCTTCAATGTCCGGTTTGGTTGCTTACTGGCCCGATAAGACCGTATTCCTTCGCGCAGACGAATCCTTCTGACGGTGCACCGGTCGGCATTGACTTTCTTGGCGTCGTAGTCCGACTGACTAGGTTTTTGACGTGAGCGTCCAAAATTGATTTTCTTCTTTTTAACGAATAGTCACCGTTGATTATTATTTTTTATGATAGTTTAATGGCATTGCGGTGAACTTTTTACTACGAAAATTCTTGATAGAAGAATTACAGATTGAAATTAAATGACAAAGCAGATGCTTAATAGAAGAAAATTGAAAGATGTTGAAAATGAGCCAAGAGCATATTTTTGTGGAAAGCTTCAAAGGTGCGTTCTGGACCATTTGTCCCGCATCAATTGAATGGCTGAGAGAAGTAATAGCGAGAGGCGCAATTACGTTCACCCATACATCCAAATCGATGGATTGGCAAAGCACGTGCTTCCCAATCCGATTCTGATTCTCAATGATTAAAATGGTAGAAAAATTCTTAAAAAAGTATTATTCGGGTTTTTGTAACAAGTTTCCCATCAAAATATCAATTAATCGCTTAGTTTTTAAAAGTAAAATATGATCTTGAGCGGAATCATCTTTGATCTTGAGCGGAACTACTAGCTTCCGAAAAAAACCGCTAGGTGCGCTGCCTTATGCCTTATGTCTCACACGCAGGTTTTACCCCTGAATGTAAGCAACACCCTTTCATTTTTCTTATTATATCAGCTTTAGGGACAGAAAAAAATATAAAATTAAGTTCGAATAAAACAAAAAATTTATTTAACCTTCCAAAGTCGTTCGGGTCAATATGACCCGAAGCGCACATTCAAATCATCATAACTCTTCGAGAAAAAATCGCAAAAATTTGATTTTAAAAACCTCCCTGGGGAATCACGAAATACACAATCTGTAGTACCAGGCAACTTCCTGTGACCACCGGAAGTGCTCCCTCAAAAAAATCCGTAATTAGGCTGTTCGGGTCTATATGACCCGAGAGTTTGCGTAAGTTCCCCTGGCCGCAAATATTGACCGATTTCGATGAATTTTAATTCATTGTATAGATAATTTATTCTAGTTCCTCAATATTGAAAAATAAAGTCGAAATATTCTACGAAATCACCAGTAGCTGATACCGAATGAAAAAAGTCCCGAAAAAGAGCTCTTTTTAGAATGCCTATAACTTGAGACAGGTTCCAAATATTGCGCTGATTTTATAATATTTGAAATTGTCAAGAATAAATCTATCCATGGATGTATAAATTTTTGGTGGTCCAAAGGAAGTTTTGGCCGCTATCCCGGAACTTCCGGTAGAAAAAATTCTTACTTCAAAAAAGTCACCCAATTTTGGCTTTGCATTGCTGTATCTCGGTCACCAATGGATCGATTCTCTAAACTCAAATTTTAGTTTTTTTTCGTTAACTTTATTATTATTTCCGTAGAACATAGTTGGTTCCTCAAAAATCTCAGTTGTTCAGTATATGGTAATGAAACTCACATCTTTTTTGTCATTTTTCAAACTCCCCCTCGTGTCGGTGGGTTTACGCGATTTTGTTAGCGTGATTTCTCTAAAATTTGAACTCAAATTGGTCACTTTTTATATACCTAGAGATTCATTAGAATCTCCTCTTTCGATTGACATACATTTTGTGTGGTGTTTTGAAAATTTGTAGTAACGTTTTTCGAATTTACTGAAAGCTGCCAGATTTCAACCAGTTTGGACCACGTTTTCAACAGGTTGGTGTACAAATCTCGCACCCCTCACGTAGCTGCGCGAGAAAAATAAATCCTGTAGCTCTCTTTTTGTCGCTCACGAAATCTACCACCCAACCCAGCAGCAGGAGGAACTGCCGTCTCGCCGCGTGGTTTGTTGATTGATTGTGCTGATGCTGATAACGAAATGAATGCTTTATTGTTGTAGGAATTGCTTGAATCTTTTTTGATTTAACATTTTAATGGATGGGCAACATTTCTAAAGTTCACGTCCATGATTTCAGATTCAGATTACAGATTTCAGATTGCAGATTTCAGATTTCAGATTCAGATATCAGATTTCAATTTCAAGATCCGATTTCAGATTCAGATTCAGATTTCAGATTCAGATTCAGATCTCAGATTCAGATTTCAGATTTCAGATTCAGATTTCAGATTTCAGATTCAGATTTCAGATTCAGATTTCAGATTCAGATTTCAGATTCAGATTTCAGATTTAGATTTCAGATTCAGATTCAGACTCAGATTTCAGATTCAGATTTCAAATTCAGATTTCAGATTCAGATTTCAGATTCAGATTTCAGATTCAGATTTCAGATTCAGATTTCAGATTTCAGATTCAGATTTCAGATTCAGATTTCAGATTCAGATTTCAGATTCAGATTTCAGATTCAGATTTCAGATTCAGATTTCAGATTCAGATTTCAGATTCAGATTTCGGTTTCTGATTCAGATTCAATTTCAAATTTCAGATTCTAATTTCAGATTCCGATTCAAATTCCGATTTCTGATTAAAGTTTCTGATTAAAATTTCAAAATATTTGTTGAATCATAGATTTTGTGTCTCCTGCAGTAGACACTGCTTGAAATAAAAGAAAAGAATCGTGAAAGCATTCAAAAAAAAATGTATCACTGAAGAATTCTAAAATTCAGAAAATTCAGAAAAGAATCACGATAACATTCAAAACAAATGTATCATTGAAGAATTCTAATGATAAAATATCTAAAAAGATTCAAGAAGCTCATTTCAATTTGGAAAATTCTTTATTTTAAAATCAAAACATTTACAACGCAAAGAGGCATCAGCATCAGCACAATCAATCAACAAACCACGCGGCCAGACGGCAGTTCCTCCTGCTGCTGGGTTGGGTGGTAGATTTGGTGAGCGACAAAAAGAGAGCTACAGGATTTATTTTTCTCGCGCAGCTACGTGAGGGGTGCGAGATTTGTACACCAACCTGTTGAAAACGTGGACCAAACTGGTTGAAATCTGGCAGCTTTCAGTAAATTCGAAAAACGTTACTACAAATTTTCAAAACACCACACAAAATGTATGTCAATCGAAAGAGGAGATTCTAATGAATCTCTAGGTATATAAAAAGTGACCAATTTGAGTTCAAATTTTAGAGAAATCACGCTAACAAAATCGCGTAAACCCACCGACACGAGGGGGAGTTTGAAAAATGACAAAAAAGATGTGAGTTTCATTACCATATACTGAACAACTGAGATTTTTGAGGAACCAACTATGTTCTACGGAAATAATAATAAAGTTAACGAAAAAAAACTAAAATTTGAGTTTAGAGAATCGATCCATTGGTGACCGAGATACAGCAATGCAAAGCCAAAATTGGGTGACTTTTTTGAAGTAAGAATTTTTTCTACCGGAAGTTTCGGGATAGCGGCCAAAACTTCCTTTGGACCACCAAAAATTTATACATCCATGGATAGATTTATTCTTGACAATTCCAAATATTATAAAATCAGCGCAATATTTGGAACCTGTCTCAAGTTATAGGCATTCTAAAAAGAGCTCTTTTTCGGGACTTTTTTCATTCGGTATCAGCTACTGGTGATTTCGTAAAATATTTCGACTTCATTTTTCAATATTGAGGAACTAGAATAAATTATCTATACAATGAATTTAAATTCATCGAAATCGGTCAATATTTGCGGCCAGGAGAACGTACGTAAACTGCAGGTCAAATTTATCAAAAATAGATTTGTACGGAAATTTTGCGAACGGCTTTGGAAGGTTAATTGGTGTCACAGCGTACCAAACCAGGCACTCAAAATGTTTAATTTTTTGGAGTACAAGAAATGTTTTTCGATTCTTTCTTTCAGAAGGACGACGGTCAGGTGGAGGAAGGCTTTCAGACCCATTTTTTGATATTATTCAAGAACTAATGAAGCTAATAAAGTAAAATCATTATTCCATCCATTATCCATTAATAAGAATCAATCTTCTTTGCCATTACCATTCGATATCCAAGAAGCAGCTTTCGTTTAAAGAGGTCGTTCTTGATGCTGAAATTCCAATAGAAAACAATATAGGTACCAATAAACAAAAATTCAAATTCTTTTTAACACAAATTCCTTCAGTTTTAAAATGTGTTGCAAAGCACATCTGGTTAGCTATTTTATAATACTTAACGGTTCAATTGGTGGCCTGGTATTGAAATTCTACCTGATTTCCTACTGTTTGATGTTTAGACTTGAGCTGGAACTCAAGGAAATCGGTTTAAGAAATAAGTGTTTTATCTATTGAGCTAAATGCTTTCCAATTTTTTTTTAAAATATGAATTAATTTTATCGTGATTCATAAGAAACTGGAATTTATTATTAACTTTGTTCTATGAATAAGTTGTTTCGAGCATGAATGCTGAAATCAAAGAAAAATCTGAAATTTCACAGAATTTTGAGCAAGTTTTTATCACAGAATCTGTGCCACTGAACACAGAAATTTGCAATATTCACGGATTTCACAAAATTTTTGAATTTTCAATAGATTTCCAAAATTATTTGGATTTCTTACTATGAATTAGAAAAGTTTGATAAGAATTTCAATGTTAACTGAGTTTTCCCAACTAAAATATAAAAAAGAAGCAATTTATCAAAAATTTTCAATGAAATTGAAGGAATAAGCATCACTGAAATCCATCACTGAGTTTTGAGATAAAAGTACAAAAAATCTGAATTTTTTCTCAAAACACTTTGATTTAGAGCAATGTACAGTTTTATTTGCAAAATCTGTAATTTAAGGCATCTTCTTTTGTATTACTGACTTTGTCGTAACCTTCAAAAGTTGTTCAGGGCAATACAACCCTAAACACGCACATTCAAATAATCACTCAAATACACTAACGAACCTAATTTTTGAGATAAAATAACTAAAATTTGAGTCTAGAGAATCTCTTCTTTCAGAATAAGATACAGTGAATCAAAGTGAATCTTTTTCTAAGTAAGAAATAAATTTGAACGGATATTTTGAGAACAACTTTGGAAGGCTAAATTTTTGTTATTTACGTAAAAACATCAATTTTTGAACTTTAAAATCTTTAGAGATGAAATTAATTGAAGTTTTCACAGTTACACAAAGATTTGGAATGATAGCTATTAAAGATGTTGACAGTACAAAATGGTTCCGCTCAAGATCGTATTTTGGTTCCGCTCAAGATCAGCATGGTTCCGCTCAAGATCAGAATTCTTTCTTCAGTAAAACAGCTCTAGAGTGATCAGGGTTTACTCTAAAAAATTCTACAAATCATCATTAGAAAGCAGAAACCAAGATCTATCCGCTGAACTAAAAAAAAATTCGTTCGTTAAAACCCCTATCCATACCGCTTAGTCTACTGTTTTGAGTTGCGTCGAATTGAGCCAATTAGTTCCGCTCAAGATCATTTACCCTAATCTAAAATGAATACTCTGATCAGAGCTGTTAAATATAAAATTCAATTCGCCTTTTACCTTAGCTTAGCTTGATTGACTTCTCACATCCACCTTAAATCGTCGAATCCAAAATGCTTTTCAACTTTAAAAGCTGGTTGATTTGATCTGAGTATTGCATTATTTTTCAGTTATATATTGTAAGGAAGGCTTAATGGAACAGTTCAAAGAACATTCAATTATAGCATTTTGAATCCCACGATCGCTGGTGTGGCTCAGTCGAACGAATTCCACATCGCCAATGGTTGCTACTACGTGATTGATGGGCAGCACAGAGGTCAAATTAATGGTACTTGGGATTAGTAGCTCAATCTGAATGGGCAAATCTGATGCTCTCTCTTTGAAACGTCAATAACGGTGCCGGCCACGTACCAGTAGTCAATAGATAGGTAGGAAAAATAGAGAAAGAATGAAAGAAAGAAATTTGTGCATTAGGACCGAGGTCACCTCTGCATCCTTGCAAGAAAAAAATGAGTGTGGGTTCAGAGGGATATGATACACCTTTGACAGGTGTATGGATCTGAATGTGCAATAGAGTGCCCTAAATGACCCGACATTTGAAAAAGTTATGCGCTGCAGGCTTAAATTGATCCAAGGCCTAGTACAAGGTCTCATGCCAAATTTGGGCCAGATCGGATCACGGGAAGGGGTCGCTCAACGAGCCTGAAGTTTGTATGGGATTTTGAGACATTTTGTTCGGGAGAAACATGAAAATCCAGTTTTTTAGGAATTACTTTGGTTCCCTTCGGCCGATTTCTTTTAAAAACGGTTTTTCTTAAAGCCTAAACTATGACAAATATGTCATCCGAGGACTGTATTTCGATTCGACTTATGATAAAATAGTAATTAAAGTTAAAAAATGGGGTAACTTTTTCAGGGTGATATTCATGCTGCGTCAAAATGTTCGAAGCAGTGTTTCTCATTAATAGGGATGAATATCAGCCTGAAAAAAGATAAGTATTTTTTGAATCTGAATAGCTTTTGTGTCTTAGCTTGAATCGAAATGCAGTCTTCGAACGAAATATTTGTCATAGTTTAGGCTTTAAGAAAAAATCGTGTTTAAAGGAAATCGGCTGAAGGGGTTCAAAGTTATTCATGAAAAACTGGATTTTCATGTTCCTCCCGAACAAAATGTCTTAAAATCCCATACAAACTTTAGGCTCGTTGAGCGACCCCTTCCCGTGATCCGATCTGGCCCAAATTTGCATGAGACCTTGTACTAGGCCTTGGATCAATTTAAGCCTGCAGCGCATAACATTTCACAAGCTTGATATTTCCCATATAAATTGGGTGTAGTCTAATGTGCAACCAATTAACCCAATCTCTTACTTAGTTCTTTGTAAAATTATATTGTATAACATTTTAATGTGTTTCAATAACTCGGGTTATTCTTGATCAGAAAAAGATTTAAAAGATTTAAACTTTCTTTAATTTGCGTTGCGTCTTCTTTACATTTTATTGGCAGGTTATTTCATAACTATGGATCGATGGTCGGATTAACTTAAGTTGCATTAATTGTGTTTCCAAATGAATAATTTTTTTTATAATTGGAAAGTGAATCGAATATTTTTATGATGTATTATACAAACAAAATTATTAACATGGAACAGGTGGAAATTTTTAAGATAATGGAATAATTTTTATGTAGAAATTCTGAAAAACGGTTTGAATGGCAAATTCATCCAATTTTTCTGATACAAAGTTCAATGAGTTTCCAAATTGTCACAGCTGTTTATTATGAAAAATGAAATCAATGTTCATGATGAAAACCATCAGAGAAGTTTGAAAATTAAAATTTGGAACTTGGCTCAAATAGAAAACAGTACAAATAATTGGACAGCCAAAATATCTTTTCTTGGTCCCACGACACGTTCAAACGAATAAAAATTAATATTTCTACATCTAGAGCCCAAGAATCTCAAGGTTAAGATTTAAATCAATTAATTATGTCCTACATTTGTTTCTCAAAAAATTTGAAAGTGGAACTAATCAGTTCAACCTTTTTTTGTATCAAGATCATCAATACATCGTTTTGAGGAAGAATTACTCTAACGGATAAACATCCAAGAAGAAAAGCCTTATTCGTCTTCGGCAACGCACAATCCTGACTTAATTGACAAAAATAATTTTAGGCATTACCAGCGACGAATTTCCAAGATTTAAAGAGAAATATTAATCGATTTTGATTCAAATACAACCTACTTCTTCAAACTTATAGCCACAATCTAAAATCTCGTCAGTTCACGATCAACAGCCTTATTTTACATCCCTCAAAATCCATTGTATGAACAATATTATAAAAACCGTCTCTTCTTAATTCTTCCTTTTGGACAGCAAACTTAGAGAAAATATTAGTCTGCATGTCCTTCGAGGCAAGTAATCCACGGAATATCCAAGATCCAAAATCGAGCAAAACTTTTTATTTATTTTCATTCATCGTATTTTGTTCTGAAAAAGTTCCTCCTCCAATTTCATTTGAGGTAAGATAACATTTGAAAGTGATTTTCTAGCTGGACGAAAATAATTTAAAAAAAAAGGGTAGATCTCACCAATTACGGGTTCAAACTTCTTCCAGATACCGCTTTATCAAATCTTGAGTATCTGCTCTTAAACCCCGGAATGGCAGTAGATTTTCCCTCCTTTCGATAGTATTTTGGAAGCTATATCTCGCAATTTATTTTTTCTTAATAAATGTCATAAAAAATTACAACCGAAAAAATACTCCTGTCCTGCACAGCCAAAACCTACCCAATTTTAAATTAATTTGCATTTTATTTAAAAACTCTATCAGCATCCAAAATTCTCTTAATTAGAAAAAAAATTCATAGATATATAGGTATCATAATGTTTTTTCATTTAATTATTGATTATTGAAGGCAACTCCACTATGATGGTGTTTTTATGATGAACATAATTTGAGTAAGGTCAATTAGAAAATGATTCGCTGAATTCAGGATATAATAGTAGAGGATTATAAAAAAATTACATTTCATCAGAATAAATAGTTTAAACCTTGGGTGAAATCCGAGGAAAAGTTTGAATTCAAATGAGAGAAATGAGAGTTCAATAGAGTAACTCAGTATTGTAGATTGGTTCTTGCCAATTTAGATTAAAAAAACAGAAAAAATTTATGTTGAAAAACTGATTTTTGAAGGCTTTTTTTATATTTAACACTGTTATTCGAAAGATAAATATGTTAGACACTCGACGACGTTCAAGGCTTAAAGAGATTGGCAGCAAAGAGATTGGCCTATGATTTCAAAGTAAGATTTTTTTTATCTCACTCACAGGGGGATTAATCGAAAAATCATTTTATTTTCTTATAGATCTCATTTTACTGTTCAACTTCTTCGAGAACACCTAGAAGATAAAATTTAAACGATCATAAGATAGAATACTGATTCAGGTAACAATTTATGAAACTGAAGAAAAAATCACATTGCAAATTTGTTTCGAAAAACAAACTTTTAAGTATATTTTTAGAAAATTTCACAAAAACACTGAGTTGAGTAATTTATCCTTGAGTGATTCATAAATATACAAAACTTGACACTGCTCCCCATTGATGCAGCGCGCGAAGCAAAACGCTTACATCTCATTTATTTTTGCACAATCCTGAACCAAATGAATGAACGCCTGTACAATGATATAATGTTTTGATTTGCAAAAATAGATCTCAAAATTCAAACTTCTCGAATAAACACAATTGAAATTGCATCCACAAGATGGAACCATGGGTGAAATTCTGTTCTGTCGCTGTTGGCGTTGTCTTCGCCGTCGTCGTACAGCTCCTCCCCAAAACTCAAACAGAGTTGCAAATAAATAAAACTTTGGGAACATGTGTGAACTATGCGCTCTCGGTTGGCCGCATCACCTTTCCGGATTATTCCGATTTCACACGTCTCTTCTTTCTAAGGCGGCAGAAATGCTCTGTCAAACAGTCAATTAACTTTTATTTTCACAAGCTCAGTTCAACAAAGATACGAAAATGTGGTAACCTTCTGCTAATGATGCACTGCACATTGAGACCGTCTGAAGCTAATTTTGTTCTAAACTCTAATTTTGTAGAGGAGGACTGAAAACAAAACACCAAAAGAAAAATGGATCACGACACGACACCTTACACAGCACGGCGTTAATGACAAACCAATTTGGAAGGATTTTTCGCTACATTTTGAACGTTTTGCTTCGAACAGATGGGGTGGTTGGTCATTCTGAGTCGATCATGCTGAGCCGGAAGATTAACCTTTGTTTTCCCATCCAAGTCTCTCGTCACAAACATCACTTCGCCAGGTGGGACTCTTCTTTGGGTGCAGGATCAATCAGGTGAGCTTGACGGAAGTCGTTTGAGCGATCACACGTTGGAATTCTATTTCCTTCGCAAAATGCTTACCGGATGAGAGTTCTAAACACGCGGTTCGATGCGCCTTGAAACGATCTCCGAGACTCACTACTGAAAGTGGAAACTTCAAAGAACGAAAACCGCCAGTGACACCTCCGTCGGGAACCGTGCTGTGAGCTGAACTGATCGGTCACAACTTCGAGCGGCGCGCCGTTAGTGACCAGAATGGTTGAGAAAAACAACCAAGGAAAAAAAATATAATCCACGGTTTTAACGACGACGACGACGAGTTGGCGTGGCGGTTTGATTTCGGGACTTTTTACATATTGCAATCTTATTTAGGGGAAGAAAATTTGACCTAGGGTGACGAAAAAACGAGAGATGCTAAAGTGTTTTTCACAAATAATAGGAATCATTACTTTATTTTCCGCTAGTAGCCTTGGTGCAGTAGATAGAAATTAAGTCTTCTATGACGATGGCCATGGATTTCGGAGCATTATGGGGATTTTTTTTTATTATCTGACAATTTGCGCCGGGAGTCTTCAGATTTTCCCCAAAATTGAAAATTTGGTTCATTTTTGCGACTTAAAAACACATGTATTTTTTCAGATTTCTAACATTTTTATTTTTTGAGTTAGCTTTGGTTAGATTTTTTTGTCAATAAAAAATAACCATTTTTCAAAGCTACATAACTCTGTTATTTTTCAACGGAAATAATAAAGTAACACATCAAAATGCATTGAAATTTTATCAGCTTTCCAAATAAAATAGCTGGAAAAAAATAAATAAAGACCTTCAACATGAAAAGTTGAAAATAAACTTTAAATGGCGTCTAAAAGTACCGGCTGCACCACCGAATATTTTGCAAAAAATACTATTGAATAGCTCGATTCATGATGCAACTTTTATCTGAAGACACCAAAGTGGGCCATCAACTCCTTGAAGAGTTATGAAAGAAATAATGACGATAAATCTCTTATTTTGCGAGGAAAACAAACAATGGTCGAACAACTGCACACACATATGAAGTTAGCGCACACTTCTAACAACATGGAAACAAAAGAACTTACCGAAGCAGGTAAAAAACACTACTTTTTCTTGCTTTGTAGAGTATTTGCAGCATAACTGACTTAAAATTTTAACCAAAATTCTTAGTATCGTATTGTTAATGTGATATAAGGGGATTTTTTTTTATTATCTGACAATTTGCGCCGGGGGTCTTCAGATTTTCCCCAAAATTGAAAATTTGGTTCATTTTCGCGACTTAAAAACACATGCATTTTTTCAGATTTTTAACATTTTTATTTTTTGAGTTAGCTTCGGTTAGATTTTTTTGTAAATAAAAAATAACCATTTTTCAAAGCTACATAACTCTGTTGTTTCTCATCGGAAATTATAAAATAGCTCATCAAAATGCATTAAAATTTTATCAGCTTTCCAAATAGAATAGTTGAAAAAAATTAAATAATGACCTTCAACATGAAAAGTTGTAAATAAACTTTAAATGGCGTCTGAAAGTACCGTCTGCACCACCGAATATTTTGCAAAAAATACCATTGTATAGCTCGATTCATGATGCAACTTTCATCTGAAGACACCAAAGTGGGCCATTACCACCTTGAAGAGTTATGAAAGAAATAATGACAATAAATCTCTTTTTTTGCATCGAAAACAAACAATGGTGGAATAACTGCACTCACATATGGAGATAGCAAGCACTTCTAACAACATGGAAACAAAAGAACTTACCAAAGCAGGTAAAAAACACACTTTGAAGAGTATTTTCAGCAAAACTGACTTTAAATTTTAACCAAAATTCTGAGTATCGTATTGTTTATGTGATATTACTAATAATGGGAATGTTGCTTTTACAATCTGGTCATATACTATATAACTTATTAATTTTTCGATCAAAGATCATTGTGAAGCATAATCAATGCCAATAGTAGAAGGTTCAGTCCCTGTGCTTGGGATCACAAAAATGTGATTAAAAAAAAAAGAAATATAGACGTGCTTTACATAGTTCTTATATCGGGAGCTAAGCACTGGACACCAAAATCCTTTCCCATTGATCAAAAAAGTATGAGAAAGTGGCACAAATGTTGTAAAAATAATCAAAGAGCTCAGTATGGCCAGTCCAGTCTGTAAAATGATGAAAATATGATACTTTTACCGTATTCGTTTTCTACATTCGCCCAGTTTTGAGGTTTACCATACTAGAACGAACATAATTCGTCGTCAGTGTTTTGCTACCTCGATCGCTCACACACGAATCTTCAGTGTTCCACCGTCCATTTTAAATCAAATCTGGGGAATTACGGATGCAAAACTTAGCGCATAAACTTCTAAAAATGACAGAAAAATGTGCATAACTTGTTGTGACCTGGTGCAAAACTGGGTATATTTAAACGAATACGTTATTAGATTTTTGGATATAACATGAAGTCAGTTAAGCTGCAACAATCTGCCGCCCCTTCTTTCATAACAGTCCCATATACAAGAATAAGCAAGCGAGACAATCAGTTTTTTTCTGTTTTGGAATATATTTTTAAATTGTGACCACCACTTTCAGCATAAAAGAAAATCGTTTCTAGGTTGTCATAATAAATCGTTAGACCTGAAATTTTCGAAATTGGGTTATTGGTAAGGTCGAGAGCACCATTTTTATTCATTATGGGACTGTTAATCGACCATATTTTTATTAATCTACTAGCATAACAGTTCCATAAAAAATATATTTTTTTCATCAAGCTTCTTTCTAAGACTTAAATTTGATCATTTTTGAAATTCTAAATGCAATTGTCAGAAAAAGAAACATTCTTTTGCAAAAAAATATCATGAATTCCACATTGTAAGTTGAATCTTTTCACGATTTTTGATTGCATCCGATAGTTTTTTGCTCAGGAAGTCATTCCTAAGAAAGTTAGACCTGCCTTCGAAAACTAGTGTGCATCATTCGACATCAAGTGAGTTAAAAAAATGTTTAAATGATTCAAAGCAATAAACCAAAGACTATTTCGCCGAAAGAAACATTGAAAAGTAACCAAATCCATGGTATTTCACATATGGGACTGTTATTCAGGTATATTTCATATAGGACAGCCACGAATTGATATTTTTTTTTCGAAATTTCTAGAACAAAACCTCTTTTTTTAGTCTTTTATGTTGAAGCCTTATGTTGACCTAAAATGACGAAAATTCATATGGGACTGTTATGCGAGTAGGGGCAGTCTGAAAAGGACGAAAAAATAGTATTTTTCACCAGCTTTGATAAGTTCTTTTGTTTCCATGTTGTTAGAAGTGCTTGCTATCTCCATATGTGAGTGCAGTAGTTCGACCATTGTTTGTTTTCGATGCAAAAAAAGAGATTTATTGTCATTATTTCTTTCATAACTCTTCAACGTGTTAATGGCCCACTTTGGTGTTTTCAGATGAAAGTTGCATCATGAATCGAGCTATACAATGGTATTTTTTGCAAAATATTCGGTGGTGCAGACGGTACTTTCAGACGCCATTTAAAGTTTATTTACAACTTTTCATGTTGAAGGTCATTATTTAATTTTTTTCAACTATTCTATTTGGAAAGCTGATAAAATTTTAATGCATTTTGATGAGCTATTTTATAATTTCCGTTGAGAAACAACAGAGTTATGTAGCTTTGAAAAATGGTTATTTTTTATTTACAAAAAAATCTAACCGAAGCTAACTCAAAAAATAAAAATGTTAGAAATCTGAAAAAATACATGTGTTTTTAAGTCGCAAAAATGAACCAAATTTTCAATTTTGGGGAAAATCTGAAGACCCCCGACGCAAACCCGTCAGATAATAAAAAAAAATCCCCATAACAAATAATGGAAATGTTGCTTTTACAACTTGGTCATATGCTATATATGTAACTTATTAACTTTTCGATCAAAGATCATTGTGAAGCATAATCAATGCCAATAGTAGAAGGTTAAGTCCTTGTGTTTGGGATCACGAAAATGTGATTAAAAAAATGTAATATAGACGTGCTTTACGTAGTTTTTATATCGGGAGCTAAGCACTGGACACCAAAATCCTTTCCCATTGATCATTAACAAAGAGTGTGGCACAAATGTAGAAATAATCGAAGAGCTCAGTATGGACAGCCCAGGCTGTAAACAGCATCATTCCCATTGTAGGTAATATGACATTGAAAATATGATACTTTTACCGTATTCGTTTTCTCCATTCGCCCAGTTTTGAGGTTTACCATACTAGAACGAACATAATTTGTCGTCAGTGTTTTGCGACCTCGATCAAACGAATCTTCAGTGTTCCACCGTCCATTTTAAATCAAATCTGAAGAATTACGGATGCAAAACTGAGCGCATAAACTTTTGAAAATGACAGCAAAATTTGCAAAACTTGTTGTGACCTGGTGCAAAACTGGGTATAAACGAATACGTTATTAGATTTTTGGATATAACATGAAGCCAGTTTAGCTGCAACACTCTACCGCCCCTACTTTCATAACAGTCCCATATGCAAAAACAAGCAAGCGAGAAAATCAGCTTTTCCTGTTTTGGAATACATTCTTAAATTGTGATCATCACTTTCGGCATAAACAAAAATCGTTTCTAGGTTGGCAGCGTTGGCATAATAAATCGTAAGACCTGAAATTTTCGAAATTAAGTTATGGGTAAGGTCGAGAGCACCATTTTTATTCATTATGGGACTTTTAATCGACCATATTTGAAACCTTTTTCAAATCTACTCGCATAACAGTCCAATACAGAATATTTTTTTCTCACCAAGCTACTTTCTAAGACTTAAATTTGATCATTTTTGAACTTCTAAATGCAATTTTCAGAAAAAGAAACATACAAAATATCGTAAATTCCACATTGTAAGTTGAATCTTTTTACGATTCTTGATTGCATCCGATAGTTTTTCGCTCATTAAGTCATTCCTAAGGAAGTCAGACCTGCCTACGAAAACTCGTGTGCATCATTCGACATCAAGTGAGTTAAATTTGTTTTAAATGATTCAAAGCAATAAATCAAAGACTATTTCGCCGAAAGAAGCATTAGAAAGTAACAAAATCCGTGGTATTTCATGGAACTGTTATTCGGGTATATTTCATAAAGGACAGCCACAAATTGATATTTTTTTCGAAATTTGTAGAACAAAACCTCTTTTTTAGTGTTTTATTTTGAATCCCTATGTTGACCTAAAATGTTGAAAATTCATATGGGACTGTTATGCGAGTATGGGCAGTCTACAAAGCACAAAAAATAGTGTTTTTTACCTGCTTTGAAAAGTTCTTTTGTTTCCATGTTGTTAGAAGTTCATTATTTCTTTCATAACTCTTCAAGGAGTTAATGGCCCACTTTGGTGTCTTCAGATGAAAGTTGCATCATGAATCGAGCTATTCAATGGTATTTTTTGCAAAATATTCGGTGGTGCAGCCGGTACTTTTAGACGCCATTTAAAGTTTATTTTCAACTTTTCATGTTGAAGGTCTTTATTTAATTTTTCCAGCTATTTTATTTGGAAAGCTGATAAAATTTCAATGCATTTTGATGTGTTACTTTATAATTTCCGTTGAAAAATAACAGAGTTATGTAGCTTTGAAAAATGGTTATTTTTTATTGACAAAAAAATCTAACCGAAGCTAACTCAAAAAATAAAAATGTTAGAAATCTGAAAAAATACATGTGTTTTTAAGTCGCAAAAATAAACCAAATTTTCAATTTTGGGGAAAATCTGAAGACCCCCGGCGCAGACCCGTCAGATAATAAAAAAAAATACCCTTATGCGTCTACACTGAAGGCAATCAAAGTTTTCGGTTTGTATAGTCTTTTTCGATAGAATTTGCATGCTTCACATGTTTCCTTAAATACGATTTGGTAAGGGCCTGAATAGTTTAAATTTTTCCTCACTTGAGGATAATTTGGCGCTGGACTTTTTAGAATTGGTACCATGGTTTCCTGTAAGTAGTAAACTGATGGAAAATTAGACAAAAACAATATTTATTTATTTATATGGAGTATTTGACAACTGTCATACAGACTTAATATTAAAACTAACCGATGAATACGATAACAATACTATTAAAATAAGTTTACATCACGGATTGCACTTTTGAACAAAAATTTAGATAAATGAAAGTCAAATAAGTGCGAAACAACATTAAAAGCTTGACAACATCAGTGTAAGGGGTGATTTTGTCCAAATAGGGGAGAATGAGGATACTTGATCCATGGGGATACTTGATTCCTTAGCTATATCTCCAAACTGGAATGTCGTACAAGGATCAAATGTTCTAGAAAAATTTGCTAAATGGAACAAAACAGCAATGGTTGAAGCTCAAAAAATTTTAACGAAATAAGTTTTTGGGTTATTGAACTTTGTTTGAAAAATTTCACAAAATGTGACTTGAAAATCATCATTTAAAAATGTTCGTAACATGGAAATATTATAACAAAAATATTTATTCCAATACATCAATCTTTCGAGTGTAAAACGAACTTAAAAATACAATAGTTTCAAAGCGATGGATAACTCCCAACTTTTTTCAGAAAAAGTTTTCTATAATGTTGATTTTGGGTACAATTGATCCCTAATACATATGTATATGAGTACAAATGATCCCGGTATATTCTTCTTCTCAATGGATCGTGGTCATTGCTGATTACGAGATTACTTATATTTATCCAATAGCTAATATTCATCCATCAATTATCTGAAGAAAAGGGGTAAAATAATTGATTTTCTCTTGTTTATAAAAAAAATGCGCCCGTTAGTATGCAATGTCTTAAGGGTTGAGAATAAGCTATAGATTTTTTTTTTCTGACAATTATAGATTGTGAAATGAGAACAAACATGACCAAAATAGTCAATTAACATTCTATTTTGGGGTTTTGTTTGATTTGTTCCATGGATTAGGGCTTCCTGAATAAAGGATCAAGTCTCCCTTAACTTCAAAAATATCGCAATTTTTTTTACTCCCACGAAAATGCTTCTAGTTCATCTACGGGTTCAAGTATCGTTCTAATTTTGGGAGCATCGAAACTTGAAGTTACACGCTGTCAGAAAATGTTAAAGAGTGCGAGTTGCTTAATTTTTCCAAAAAGATAAGAAAAAGGGATCAAGTATCCCCACTCTCCCCTACTGTTCTGCTTCTTGCCAATCGAAAAATCAACTGATTGCATAGTTGTCGAGCTCGAGCGTTGAGGTTTAAACTCTGGAGCAGTTGGGGACAGTCAACAGCGTTGGTCAAAATATCGTAGATGAAGATTCGTTGTAGATATTTTATTCTTTGAATCAAATGCGTCATTGATAGTAAGCCACAACTCTCAGAGTAAGTAGGTAACCGTACGGGTTCTTGCCAGGGCAGACGGCGTAATGAGATGAGCTCCATATTTTGGACGACAGGTCGACACGTTAAATTGTCATATAAAACGCTATGAGTAAAATGTACTCATTGCGTGTTAAACGACAATTTGCGACCAAAACACAATCTTTGAACCGCCATAACTTTTTTGTTTTAAGTCCAATCGTGTTGCAGTCTTCAGATGAAATGTTAGTCTTAAGTTAAAATTTTAACAAAATCAACATAAATAAGCAATCTATTTGTAAAGAAAAAAGTAATTAATTTTTTTTTTCACATTGTTATCCACTTGAAATGGTTCAGATTTTTTATTTAGAGTCCAGTTGTTGTCAGTCATTAGAAGAAGAAGAAAAAGAAGTAAAATAGGAAAAAGATATTTTAACGTGAAAATCGATAGATTTAAGATTAAGGTATATTTCGAACATATAGTCTAGATCTACCGCAGCCAACACATCCCTCCCTGGAACACTAGGTGGTTTACCTCGAGCCCGAAGAGAGTCTATTAAATTCGCTCTGGCGATAAAATGGTCCTCACACGACCAAACAATATGCTCGATGTCATGGTAACCTTGGCCACAACGACACAAATTGCTGCTAGCGAGATTTACACGAAAGAGAGCGTCTATGGAACAATGATTGGACATGAGACGGGAAAATGTTTTAATAAAATCCCGACTCAAGTTTAATCTATTGAACCGAGGTTTAAGGCTTACCTTTGGGATCATCGAGTGAAGCCACCGGCCCAACTCATCTTCATTCCATTTGCGCTGCCAGTTGACAAGAGAGTTTCTTCGGACCAAATAGTAAAATTCGCTGAAGGCGATTTGACGCTGATAAATGTCGCCTTCAACCGCGCCCACCTTTGCCAGCGAGTCTGCCCTCTCATTGCCTATTATTGAGCAATGTGAAGGCACCAAACCAAATGTGACGATGAAGCAGCGTCTAGATAAAGCACTCAGCGTTACCCGTATCTTCTCAAGGAAGTACGGTGAGTGCTTTCCGGGCCTTATTGAACGAATAGCCTCAACAGAGCTAAGACTATCCGTTACAATGATGTAGTGCTCAACGGGTCGTGCGGCTATACTTTTTTTTATTAGTTGTTAACCCAGGTGGTAACTCCAATTTACGGATTGCATTCCAAGGCGCGGCGAGCCACCGGGTCCCCCCAGTTTGCTACTCTGGGTCCATGGGTGCAATTGGACGACTCATGATACAATGCTAAGGAACACTGTACCCCCTACGCCATAAAGTCTACCTGGGGCCACTGACCTTTGTTCCCACCTCGAACTGTTTGACACACTTTGCTTCAATAGTGGGAGGTCAATTCGCGCTAGTGCGCCCCAAGGCAATACTCGTTTCCGAATCCTCTATCAGCAATACCTCATTCTAACACAACTCGATGCGCAACCCCTCCTCTGACGAGTTAGGACCCGACATCTCATTGTGTGAATGAGGTCCCCACGCAGCGCAACTACTAACTTTATGAATCCAGTCCAAGATCCGGGAACACAAAGCGAGTTGTCGACGACACTTTCTCTGTTCAAACACGCGGGTAGGAGGGATAAGCCCCCTAAGCCACGTGTAGGACTCAGACTCCTCCGAACTCACATATAGTGTTGACTTAAGTCACCACTCAGCGCAACTACTCAATCTTCAAGTCGGGCGCTTGACCACCCGAAGCGCAGATCGAGCTATAGACCGCCCTCATCAGGTCACACTCGCGGTTCAGGCGCATCAATTCCCGAAACGCTTGTCGAACCCTGACACCTCCGGCAAAATGTGCCTCTCAGACACTGGCGTGTTAACACGTCCCAAGTGATCGGCCCACCATTGGCCACCACTTTGCGCATCTACTCGTTTTGCGAGCCGGGTCTATACCCACCGAGGCGCAAAACGAGTTGGCGATCGCTCTCCCTCCGGTCACGTCCGTATTTCAGGGCCATGACCCCCCGAAAGCGTGTTGGACCACCACGCACACACCCAAGTACTGGTACCTAAGTACCCGGTTGCACCACTTCTTCCGCGCGGGTTTGGCAGACCCGTCTACAGCCTCTAGTGGGTTTGGTGTAGTTCTCTTGGCCGTACATCTGCAATACGCCGGACTTGCCGACACGTTTCCACTCTGCACCACGGGGAGGTGGAACTTCGTCCCAGAGCTTAACGTGTCCATACTTTGCATCAAAAAGCCTAGGAATTACCCAAATATATGTTGATTGAATGACATATGATAAACTAGATTTTCCTTAATTTTCACCGTTGACATATGTAGATATATTTATTTTTATCAGTTTCTACAATTTTCAAAGAAATATTACGAAAACAATGCCAGACAATCTTTGACACCATATTAATGTTTAAAAAACAGATGTCAACACAATTGCATATGGTTTTCATACACGTATTTATTGAAAAAAGATTTTTCAAACGTTCATAAAGCCCGCCATTCTTCTACATTTTCGAACACTTTAGGTGATGATGAAATAATGCAATATTGTAAATGATTTTGTACCAACAAAATATTATATTTTTTATCTACCTGTGTTCCTATCTGCTACATAATCACGGTTATTTTGTTTGTTCGATTTTGCCTCCAGCGTCAAAATAGTAGAGTTTGTAAAAATAATTCTAATTTTAATTTTTTGTGACCATCATCATTAAATCCAGTATGAGCCGTTTAAAAAAAAAAAGACAAATTGTCAAAAATTAAATAATTTTATTATTTAATTCAGAACTAACCCCTAGTAGCATTATAATTAAGTTTGTCTAGCTATTAAGTTTTGAGCGTGTAGTGAGTGAGTCAAAAACCTACCAAAGAATGAGTGATTAGAAGGAAGAGTGTAACCATAACTGTCAAACGCGCACATGAAAAAGAACAACATAAACAAGGACGAACAAAAACCAAAACACATCGTTGGAAGAACCGAACACCTTGAGCAGTTGGATTCGCCATTGCTCTTTCAACAGTTTTTGGTGAATCAAGAAAGCCGCCATCCCGACACATTCTGGATCAGAAGCCACCAAGGAAGGAGGATAAATCGTGTTGGCTGATTGAAAGGCAAAGAAAGATCGAGCGCAGAACAATCCACCCTAGGAGCAATAGAGCCTACCCGAGCAGAATCAAAGCCGTAGGTTGACAGTACGATGCCGGTCGCGAAAAAAACGGAATAAGAAGACGAAAGAAAAATAGCACGCAAGGTGCCGGAAAATCACCGCTACCGTGTCGATTATTCCATCCACGGCGGAAAATTATAGCTACAGAGAAGAACGGCCCCATTGGGGTCGTTTTTGGGAGCTGAGCCAATCGCTTTTCGGGACTCGATTTTCGCCATCTTGGTTTTGCGAGTCCCGTTTTTGCGAAAGTAAGCTGCGGACGTGGAGAGAGCCGCCGGATCGAGCCGGAAGTCGTCGGAGGTGCTCCGGGCAGCTGCGGTACGCGCGTCGAAGCAGTGCAGCCAGACAGGGTTGCCAGTAAACCGGATACGACTGTGATCGGGAAAATTAAAGCTGTGATATACCTGTGACGTCCAAGCAGCTGTGATATGATTGTTGTGCGTTTGATGTCAGAGTAGGAAAACGGGCCCGTGAGTAATAATGTAAGCTAGCTTAAGTTTTGAAAATGTCGTGTATTAGTGAATAATTATAATTGCTACAAGTTTTGGGTTTTGAGCGTTTGTGTTTTGGGTTATAGTTAGCCGTGCAGCACACACTGAGAGTCAGTGGTGCTCAACTTGTTTCACCCTTTTAAATCGAGCTGCAGCCAGATTTTCAAATTCCAATACAAAGATGATCTAACTTTCTGAAATTTAATAATATAGGTGAAGGGGGTCTCTTTATATATCCTCAATTGAAGAAGGGAGGTGTCGCAAATAATCGTACCCAAATGTATTGGAATGCCCAAATGGGTAGGAACGTCAAATTATGTTTCATTTGCTTGATTATTTCTCGAGTTATGTAAAAAAACCTCTTTCCTCCCACTTTAAGAAAGGAGAAGTCTCAAATAATCTTTGAAACAAATCTCGTATTCGAATACCTTTTCGTATCAAATTTAGCTCAAAATGCTTGATTAGTTCTCGAGTTCAGTAACAAATTGTAAGAGAGACCCGCTCCCCCTCCACCCTCGTTCCTATCACCTCAATTGAGGAAGGAAGGGGTAGGTACCAAATATTCATAGAAACATTTCACATACATATGTCTTTTTTTGGGCGACCCCCCCTTCCAGTAAAAGAGGAGGGTCTCAAACTAATCCTCACACGGCCTCAAAAGCATCTTAATACTTGGTAAAGAGTGTCCACGATGAAATTGCCACACTCAAAATTGATTCGCAAAATTCGAGTTTTTATCCGATTGCCATTAAATTTTCAGGAATTGAAAAATAACTATTAAATTTTATTTTACCATTCCACTCGTATTTTATTTACAGTCCATACGCAAATGCGCTCACCTTGGCCTTAGCCCCGGCCAGAAGATTCTGCACAACCTGTGATCAACCATTTTTTGCATGTTAACCCATGTTCTCTTCAGTTCCTCGACTGTCTTCACTACCTAAGGTCGTTAAAGGAGGTGCTGCTTCATAACTGCCCAGGGTCGAACATTTTCGGCACTAAATTGATTTTATTGTCTGCATATCACTTCAGCACGTCCTTGGAGTAGTGACATGAGGCCAAATCCGGCCAGAAAATTGTTGGAACGTTGTGGACCTTCTGAGAGGAAGCAGCCGCTTCTGGAGGCACTCTTTCATGTAAACCTGTCCGTTCATCGTGCCTTGCGTCACGAAAGGCGCACTCCGCTTCCCGCACGTGCAGATGCCTTGCCAAACCAGGAATTTATTCGCAAATTTGTACATCTGCTGAGTGCGGACATGCTCCGGAACGCTGAATCTTGGCCGTGAAAAACATGTTGCCTGGGATCTGTATGAAGTCGGCCTTCACATATGTTTCGGCGTCTATGATGCAGCATTCAACTTTAGTCAGCATGTTGAGGTACAACTTCCTGGCACGGGTTTTGGTGGACTTGATCTGCTTCTCGTCACGATTAGGGGCCTTTTGCACCTTGAACGTTTGAAGCCCAGTCTTAGTTTTGGCCTTCTGGACAAAACTTCGGCTTAGGTGCAGCCTCTTAGCCACATCCCGAACGGAGGCGTTCGGATTTCTGTTGAAGGCCTCAACTACGCGGTTGTGATTTTTGGTGTTGTACGGAATACTTTTTCCTTCACTTCTATGCTTCCGATCGGTGGTCAATCGTTTCTCGAGCCGTTTAATCACTCGGGACACCGTGGAATTCGCGATTCCCAACGTTTTAAAGATTGAACGATACGAGAGATCCTTGTTTTCGTGATGAATGCTCAAGATTTTGTCACGCACAAGCTGTTCTTTGGACTCCATTTTCGCAAGTTTGATCACAGGACTTTAAAACTTGCAGGATGTAAACAATGCACTATGAACTAAATCCACCCAAATTTTCATTAAATTCTACCCAACGGTTAAAAAGTTACAGCAATTTCATAGTGTGACAATTTCATCTTGTAGGGGGGGTTGTAGGGATGAATAACACGATAGTGTTAAAATCCCAGAAAAAAGAACAAACACAATTTCATCGTGGACACCCTTTAAGTTTCAAGCAAATCGGTTCAGTAGTTTCCGAGTCTATTGGGAACAGACAGACATATAGAAATCCATTTACAGTCCGTAAAGTACGTACTTGGTCTCAAAATTTTCAAATCATTGTATCTTTTTTCACATTTTCAATATGAATTGTTGTATTTTTAATGCACTAATGACTGGGTATAAGTTTTGTCAAAAAATCAATACTTTCTTCACACTTAAGCGTACTTGTAGTCAAAGTCAGTTTTCTCATAGACAAAATAAAGTACATACACTTACTAACCTTAACAGATCGTTATTTCTCTGCATAGAAAGTTGTTCCGTCTTTTTATAAATAAAAAAAGAATCCAATTCCAGGCAAACTCCATCGGAACGAAGGGTTTTATGTTTTTATTCTTTTTAGGGCACCATCAAATCCTATAAAATTGTGAGAAGGCAAGTTTCCGTGGATATGCTAAAACTTTAAGCTTAAAACCACCAGTAAGCTTTTTTTTTATGAAGCAAAATGGCTTGAAAATACTTTTAAAATAAATCAGCAGAATCAATTTGAATCAAAAAACAAAAAAAAAGTTGCGGTTCAGCACGATAGAGAAGTAAGCGGAAGTCAGAAATACAAACAGAAATAATTGTTGAATTCATGCTATTCATGCAAATGAAGGGATAATCGGGTAAAACGAGTTTTACAGAGTTATTGTATCTAAAAATGATTTACACCACTCGATATTTCGTAGTTTTTTACATAAAACAATTTTGATTGTTTGAAATTTGATTTTCAGGAATTTATCACTAGCGATGTGGTTGAAAACGGAATAGGTATCTACCTTTTTTTACGTAAATTGATTTGGCTTTTCGATCTACCATACAGTTAATTTTCCTACACTAATTCAGCAATTATCACAAAGCGCCATCGAAGGAACACGCGTGTCGTGTTGTGGATATACGAAATCATCTTACAGATGGTTTCTTCTATTCACGCAGCTCAATTTTCTCGAATTTGTTCGAGTCAATATGCTGCTGCGACGAACGGAAAATGGAAAACACCATCGCCAACGTGAATAGAATCGAGATCACACAATCATTCCGGAGTAGAATACCACGCAAGAGTCCAATGTTCGTGGTTGGCCTTTTTTGTTAGAAATGTCAGCATCAAGCGACTTATTTCGAACCGTTTAGCGATAGAAATTTCAGTGGAATAAAAAATTATTACCTCTTCTTTAAAATAACAAGTTGAGTAAAGTGAATTATTATTTTTCGCACATTAACATAAGATAGACCTAGTATCATTGACCTTAGCATTTTAAAAGAATTGAAAAGTTTCGACAGAGTGACGCTGCGCTGAACTATGTGAGAATGAAATGTTTTATTTTTTCATCAAAAAAAAAAAAAAAAAAAAAAACATATGGCCGTTAAAAATAAATATAGAACGGTAGGGCAGGAGCGATTTAGTCTTTTTGGTTTGCAAATAAAACTTCTTGAACCGATCCTATAATATGCACATAATGATTCGACCTGAATTCGGACCGTTTTAACTGCACCGATGCTGCTATAATTTCAGTAGTTAAATAATTGGATAATTCCAATTTTCAAATATTTAAATACCACACACTCAAAATATGCGCGACAGGAGTGGACGCCATTTGAAGTTGTGAATGAAAATGCGAAGCTGATTTGGTTTGACAGGAAAATAAATGAAAAATAAAAGCCGCGTGCTGCGAACAGGTGGTCGTGTTTTGCTATCCCACACGATTTATTTACATTTCTAACTTCGCGAAGCGTACAACATCGAAATCGAATAACTGACCCAGGAAAACCTTTCCTTGGACGATGTTTTGGGCGCTTGATCGGTAATTTGTTTTGAATGTTCCGAGTTTCCCCGAATTGATTTTGTGCGCATTATTGAACCGCCAACTTATGACGGGCGATCCGCGTTTTCTAGAGCGATCGTTTTCCAACTGCGCAAATCGGTTCGCCGTTTTTGTGGTTAATTAGTCATACATGATTGCAATATTTTTCGCACGCACTTAAGTCAGCTTGGCATGTCACTGTCTGTCGGATTTGGTGCTCGGATTTAGGCAAATGAGGGATGGGTTTCTAAGTTCTCCTCAAATGTCGCTAGGGGCGGTCACTGCGTTTGCAGAATAATCTTGGTAATCTACTGTATGACAGAGATATTAATACCGTTTTTATGGCTCCGTCGTCCTGTCTGTCAACGAAATATTTGTTTGGGCTAGTTTGGAGTGATATTTTGTAGATGAATTTACTTTTACATTTTACCATATGCCTTTGTTTCTATCAAATAAATAACACTAGTTTACAGCATTTTTGAACTTAGTAAACTGAAGGTCATTTTCAATGTAAAATCTGACGCTGAATCCGAAAATGAAATTAAAAAAAATCTCAGTAGAACAGTTTTTGAGTTATGCTCCAAATATGAAATTTTGGAAAAATAAAAAAAGTACATATACTTAGATTAAAATATCTCGGACTGCATAACAGTAATTTGAAATCTCTGTTTTGCATATTAAAGGTGAAGAAATTTGCTATCGATCATTCGAACATCATTTTTGCGTATCATCAACAGTATTGTTGATATTAGCGGCTTTATGAAAGAAAAATGATAAAAAACGCAATTTTTTAGAGAAAATTTTGTTTGAGTGAATGTTTTAGACTCGATGGTAACATTTAAAAAATCTGATTTTCTATGGACCTTAAATGTGAAATAGAAACAAAGATTTCAAGTGGTTATTTTTCAAAAACGGTTGGAAATTGAAGAGGTTACGGTTACTTTACCATAACAGTAATTTTCTGCATTTTTGAAAAATTAAACGAACCGCAGTATACTAAACATAGTATAGGAAGAAATTAACATGGTAAATCTCACTCGCTCCGAGTCAAAATTATTTTTTAGCTTACCAGAAGGTCACATGCCAATTTTCAGAACGATCTGACCATGGGGAGGGGTTGATTGAGTCCCAAACGTGAATAGGATTTTAAGGTTTAATGCTCGGGAGAAGCAAAAAATACTGTTTTTTCAATAATATCTTTTTTATTCACCAGCCGATTATTATTCCTGATGGATTTTATTAAAGCCTAAGTTAAGAAAAACATTTCACTCGAAGACTGCAACACGATTGGACTTGAAATAAAAAAGTTATTGCGATTCGAAGATTGTATTTCGGCCGATAATTCTCGTATAAATCGCAATGTGTAAAAAGTACTCATTGCGTGTTAGACAAGGTTTGCGGCCTTTGAACCGCAATAACTTTTTTGTTCAAGTTCAATCGTGTTACAGTCTTAGAGTGAAATGTTTGTCTCAACTTAGGCTTCAATCAAATCAATCAGAAAAAACAATCGGCTGGTGAAGAAAAAAGTTATTATTGAAAAACCAGTATTTTTTGCTTCTCCCGAGCATTATATCTTAAAATCCTATTCACGTTTGAGACTCGTGAAACCCCTCCCTATGGTCAAATCGTTCTGAAAATTGGCATGTGACCTTTTGGTAAGCTAAAAAATAATTTTGACTTGGAGCGAGTGAGATTTATCATGTTATATTCTTCCTATACTATGATAAGTGTACTGCGGTTCGTTTAATTATTCAAAAATGCAGAAAATTACTGTTATGGTAAAGTAACCGTAACTTCTTCAATTTCCAACCGATTTTGAAAAATAACCACTTGAAATCTTTGTTTCCAATTCTTATTCTATGCCAATTGAAAATCAGATTTTTTAAATGTTACAATCGAGTCTAAAACATTCACTCAAACAATTTTTTTTCTTAAAAAATGCGTTTTTTATTATTTTTTCTTTCATAAAGCCACTAATATCAACAATAATGTTGATGATGAGCAAAAATGATGTTCGAATGATCGATAGCAAATTTCTTCACCTTTAATATGCAAAACAGAGATTTCAAATTACTGTTACGAAGTCCGAGATATTTTAATCTAAGTACATGTATTTTTTTGATTTTTCCAAATTTCATATTTGGAGCATAACTCAAAAACTGTTCTACTGAGATTTTTTTTTTAATTTCATTTTCGGATTCAGCGCCCGATTTTACAGTAAAAATATAGGTCGGTCAATAAAGTTCACGATTTTTTTTTTAAATTTTGTAAACTTGTGTAATTTAAACTGGGAGAACTTTGATCACCGGATATATTACTAAAAATGTTGTTTTAAAGTTTTAAAATATCTGCTTTTTCGAAGACTCACAAACAAACAAACCTGATAAAATGATAGCATTTAGGAGCAAATGGGTTGTTTTATTTGAAAGTTAAACCGTTTTCCTTTGTATAGCTATAGTTTTAGAACTATTTTTATGGTCATTCTATGATAATTTTTGGATATTATAAAAACGGATATTTTCTATGAAAAAGCCTGTTGGCTAAAAACCCAATCAAATGGCTAAGTTTGAATAGAAAAAGAACATAAGAACAGGAGGAGGACCTAGGGAAATGCATGATGATAAAATTTCATTTGTTTTTGAAGCCAAAAAGTATTGAGAAATGTTTATAATTTTTGTCCCTAAATGTATGCAGCAACATTGTCCATCTTTTGAGTGTATTTGTTTTTGAAAGAAAACGTTAAAAAATTCAATTGAGTCCAAACAAAAACTTATTGTTACTGATGTATTAAGACTTCTGTGCTAATTGGCATCAAAACAATAATTTTGAAGAAGTTGAGATACGTTAAAACCATAGTGATCAAAGTTACCCCAAAACATGAAATCTGGGGCGGGATTATGGAACTCGAAACAATCGAGTTTCGTTCGATTCGACCAACTTTGGCATTACAGATCTCGATTCGAATGGAACGTTTCGAGATGATCTACCACCAGATTTACTCGAAATCTAATACGTTAAAATTTAGAACTCGAACGAGATTCGTAATACTGATTCTAACTCGATTCGAGTTCAACTCGAAACGGGTAACTCGAATCGAATAGGATTCATAATTTCACCCCTGGTTTTGTAACAAACATTTAGTTATAGCCACTTATGTCTTTTGAATATTGTGCAATTAATGATCATGTTTTACACTCCTTAACTCGAGTGTTTTAAAACTTTTTAGTGTTAGAAAAAAGCAACCCCTTCCAAAATATTCAAAAATGAATAAAAACTTTATCAATGTTCCCCCAGTTTACGGTACGACAAATGATGAAAAAAATGAGTTTTTCAAAAAGTCACATGTGCAATTTTTGCAATGCCGGAAATACCCATGTAAAAATAAAGTTAAACCTGCATATTACGGTTGCAGTTTAACAGTGTTTAAAATCAGCACTTTTTGACACTTTGCAAACTGTATCGAAATACACTTTCCGATATTGTTTTTATTTTCGGTAGAAAAAGAAGGCGTTTTCAAACAAAAACTTTGTTTTGAAGATAAATCCATTGCATGGAATTGCAGAAAAAAACTTTCGAATGCTCACGTTCAGACCGATTGCTGATGGTGGCTCCAGAGAGGATAAAATTCGTTAATAAAGTGAAAATTGATTGGGTTCAAGTTTCCATTAAGCGCATTTCCAAGAATGGAACTTATTGTTTTATCAGTGGTTGCATACTTATAATATTTTTTTAAACAATAATATTTTTAGCAATATTGAATTAGAGTTACGGATCATGTTTTTTTTACTACAGCAAAGCCTTTCATATTTGTTTGTTTTGAAGAGATATTAAGTCAGTAGGGGAGAGTGGGGATACTTGATCCCCTTTTCTTATTTTCACCATATCTTTTAGGAAAAAATTAGCAACTCGCCGTCTTTGACATTTTCTGACAGCTTGTAACTTCAAGTTTCTATGCTCCAAAAATTAGAACGATACTTGAACCCGTTGATGAACTAGAAGCATTTTCGTGGGAGTAAAAAAATTGCGATTTTTCTGAAGTTAGGGGAGACTTGATCCCCTATTGAAGGAGACTTGATCTTTTATTCAGGAAGCCCTAATCCTTGTATAAAAATCAAATAAAACCCCAAAATAGAATGTTAATTGACTATTTTGGTCATGTTTGTTCTCATTTAACAATTTATAGCAGACATAAGAAGAAAATCCTATAACTTTGTCTTAACGCTAATGACATTGCATACTTAAAGGCGCATTTTTTTTATAATTAAGTGAAAATTAATTATTGTTGCTCTTATCTTCAAACAATTGTTAGATAAACATTAGTTTTTGGATAAATATTAGTAATTTCGTAATCAGCAATCATGACGATCAATTCGGAAGAAGAATATGCCGTTTGGAAGGGGGATCAATTGTACCCAACTCTGGGGGATCAATTGTACCCATAATCAACATTTTAGAAAACTTTTTCTGAAAAAACATGAGAGTTTTCCATTGCTTTGAATATATGGCGTTATGAAGTTCATTTTACGCTCGAACGATTGATACATTGGAACAAATATTTTTTTCATAATTTTCCCATGTAAGGAACATTTTAAAGTGATGAAAAAAGATCTTCAAGTTACATTTTGTGAAATTTTTCAAACAAAGTTCAATTACTCAAACAATTATTTTGTTAAAAAAATTTTAATCTGCAAGCATTGTTATTTTGCTCATTTTGGCACATTTTTCTAGAACATTTGATCTTTGTAAGACATTCCAGTTTCGAGATATAGCTAAGGAATCAAGTATCCCCAGGGATCAAGTATCCTCATTCTCCCCTAAATATTTAATTTCATATAAAAATTTATTTCATCAATGCATATATGTACAACTTTTTTTTTAACTATGAATAAATTAGATGCCACAAAATGACGAAAATAACATTTTTCTTACTAAAAATAGATTGTTAATCTAGAAAATTAAACGGAATAACAAAGATTTCATTCCGTCAAATTTTGCCGAAGATATAATTTTGATTTTTCCACCCATTAAGGCCAATCAGCAACAGTCAATTCTGTAGAATGATTCACTTGTTTGAAGCTGGCTTTTGCAAGTATTCCTTGAACTTTGGCCATATAATATAACTAAATTGATGCCAAAATGTGAACCGTTTCGATGCCGTGGCTGGTTAAATTGCTGCATCGGTGCCAAACTCTCTGCTCGATTCATTATCATGGGATTCATTTGGATCATGGAAGGAGCAGAGTTTTGGTGAAGAAAAACTTACCAGATAGGTACGTATCAGAAAATGTTACATTTGTTGTTATTTTAGGAGTTATTTATCTTTTAAAGACGGTGTATAATCTCAGGTTTTAATGATTTTTTCGTATTATGAAATTTATCAAATTTAACTCAATTTCGGATTATTTAATGTAGCTTGACTGACTTCTCTATCTACATTAATGACATTAAAAATACAATATGAAAAGATGTTTTTAAATTGAAGAACATTTTGCATTGGCGAAAAACAGCAACATATGCCTGCATGTTCAACAGTTTATGATGCGCCATTTCGAGTTCTAATCGGCGTAAATTACAAGACATTACTCACGCCTCTGTGCCTTCAAATCAACACCGCATGAAGAATGAAATCGTTGCCAACTTCTGCCGCTTTCGAAAAATTTAAACCGTTCGAAAGTGCTTTCCTGCTGGATGAAGGTAAGTTGGTATGTCGCTTGGAAAAATATCACTTCAGCCTCAGCATTCGGTACAACACCGGGTAACAAAAAAGATGGTTGAAAATTGTACGCGGCGCAGGGTGTTCGCAAACTGTGGCCAAATAGTGTTCCTCTAGGGGAAAATTTTGCAATTTGTGTACACCGATATTCCCTTCCTCCTGTACGGGCTTGTAAGTACAGCACCATTAGCCCTCCGCCGTTAAATTTTGTTTCGTAAGGTTTCACCTCAGTTGAGAATGTCACTCAAGCGTGGATGGTGCAAAAATTTTAAGTCAACGTTTGATGGTTGGAGCTGAAGGGAGTGAATAAAGCGATTATTTTTATGAGGAACCATTAATTAATATATGAATAAAAAAAAATCCAGGTGCGCTGTTGAGAAACTTTAGTGAAGTTTATTTATGTGATATGCAATTTCAAAACTAAATTTTTGGTACCATTTTGATACCAGCACGAGAAAGTCTCTTATGAGGTGCATAAATTCAAAGACAAAATGGTGATTTCAATAGATAAACGAGATATGAAATTTCCTAAAATCGATCCTAAAAATATTTTAAGTAGGTACCTGATGCGATAGAAGGTTTAGAGCATGGGTGGCCAACATTTTCAACAGACGGACCAAATTTAAAAAATGAGATTGGCTGGCGGGCCAAAAAAACAAATTGTTCTGAAATATTCGAAGAAAACGAATAATAAAAGAATTTTAAAATACTATAAACAACATTTGCCTTGGTCACATCAAATATAGATAAATCTTGCAAGATTACCCGATTTTATCCGGGTTTTCCCAGAATTTAATACAAAATTTGTGAAAAGTCCGGTCCGGTTGGTTGCCCGGATTTCATTAAAAAATGCTCGAATTTTGCCCGAATTTTCTCACCTTTTTTGCCTAATCGAAAATTTTTTTATTTATTATTTATTTATTTATGCGTCTAAAACGCGATTTTTTAGCAAGTTTTATAAAAATAATCATGAAAGGTTTTGTGGGAGCCTAAAATACAATTTAAAATCTGTTCTTAAGTTTTACGGGATTTTTTTTCAATTTTTTTTTAGTAGTTCTTGGGTATTTATCAAATTTGCCTGGATTTTTGATAGACAATTTTGAAATCAAATGCCCGGATTATGCCAGGTTTTTAGATAAAATAGCCTGGATCTGTCTGGCCTGGGTTTTGACTGAAAAAATTCTGGAAACCTTAGTATAGTTTCATCTTAATGAGTCATTTTTGTTACTAGCATATTTTTACAAACTTTGCTCAATTTTAAAAACAGTAGGAATAATATTCAATACGAAATGATTTATTTCTTCCAACTTATGTAGATCAATCTTTTAAGGTTATTAAAACTTTCTTGGTTTAATTATTCATCCCAAATATGTCAAATAGTGTGACTACAATGAATATTAAGTGAATTTCATGGTATCTAAGTATTAAAAAATGATCGCCCATTTTTGAAAGTTTTCAAGTTTACCGTTCTTTTTAGAAAAGTTTTATAGGCAAATAAAAAAATTGATTGTAATTGTTGAAATAAAGTAACGTCACATGCTTTTTACATTGAGAAGAATACTTTTTCAACGAACTCTAGTTAAACCATAAATAATATTGATATTTCAAAGTACGGAACTCAACATCTCTTCAATCCAACTATTTTTTTAAAATTTTCCAGCACCTCGATTTGACAAGTGTATTGGAAAAGCCTTTTATAAATAGGATGAATACGAATTTGATTCTTTGATAATCATGGCACTTTTAGTAAGTTTAAAATTTGGGGAGAGATTTGTCAGTACAAAACCGATTCTAGTTGAATTCTACTACTGAACTGTAAATTCTGTTTAGTTTTTCATTATTGATGTGCTTGTGCATAAATACAAAGCAAGATGCCAATTAAAATGTATATGGAGTTGGTTTAATTTTCATAAAGCTTAGCAAAAAATAACTGCTGTGAAAAATGTTCACAGCAAACTTTCGATATTTTACAATATTTGAAAAAGTTTTAAAATTTGGAAAGATGAAAGAAGTTGTTGAAATAGGATTCAAGTTACGAATGGTTGAAGTTGATGTAAAATTATTGTTTTAATTATGATGTTGATAAAATTCGGTGTTTTTTTTACGAGTTTCAAATGATTTTGAAACGATTTTACTATCTTTCTGAGGCTATTCAAACTCCTCAATATTAAGACTAGAGTCCGCTTGAATGCTCTTTAAACCAATGATATGTAGTCACCAAATCCCAATCGGAAAACATTGAAAAAATTGTTACGAAATTCACAGATAATGTGTCAAATACCGTAAAATTTTGATAACTTGAAAACCGTAATTTCAGCGACGGTATACTTTTTGGTATAATTATATGAGATCCTCAGAGCCAAAGACGTATATGTAAGTGCGAAAATTATCGATTTTGAGTAAATAATGCCAAACGATTGTCGATGATTCAAATTAAATTTGATGATTTTTTTAGATTTTATAATTATATCCTCATACATGTACGCTCGAATGAAAATTACAACTGTTTGAAAAATAAATGGAAAATAGTAAAACACAATAATTTAAAAGCATGTTTACTCGAAATTAGTTTTTAAACACTTTTACCCCTTTGGCTTATATCACTTCAAGGAGATTTCTAGATCTCTGAATATTGTTAGTTTAGATTCAGATATATTAAATATAAATTTTATCCAAATGATATTCGCAGACCAAGAAAAATGTCAAATTCTTAGACCAAAACTTTTCCAAAAAGAGCTTCGCGGGCCACAAAAAGTTGGTCGCGGGCCACATGTGGCCCGCGGGCCATGGTTTGGCCACCCATGGTTTAGAGCCACGAGGATTACAAAATGATGAACTATTTCATGTATGGCCAAACCGGCATAAAAAATATAGCGTTCTACAGTTATCGGAACTAAAGATAAACAGAACTTTGATAGCTCTCTAAAAAGTTCTCGGACTCTCTAGTGTTGTGTGCCATACATTCATTACACTAGTTTTCAAAGTTTTCAAAAAATCGTGAACTTCATTGATCGACTCAAATTTTTAATGTGAAATCGGGCGCTGAATCCGAAAATGAAATTGAAAAAAAATCTCAGTTGCACGGTTTTTAAATTATGTGCCAAATACGAAACTTTGGAAAATTCAAAGAAGTTTCTGTACTAAGGGGGCATTCATAAATTACGTAACGCTCCTAGGGGGGGAGAGAGTAAGCTCGAGCGTTACGAATTGTGACATAGGGGAGGGGGGGAGGTATGCTCATCGTTACGTAACGATTTTTTCTTTAAAAATTTCAGTTTACTTAATCGCAGCTATTTTAATGTTATGCTATTTTTGGAGAATTATAAACAAATCAAAATCAGCTTTGAATTTGTAAGCTTCAACAAGATTAATACTGGTTTGTAAACTTTCCTTTTTAAAGATTCTGAGAGAGACTCCTCAAAATGTGTATTGAATATCAGTGAAATAACCATTGGCAAACCGAATATTAGGTACATTTAGCCCCAAGAACTCAATCCAATCTGAAACGGAAATTTTACTAGTTTTGCATTTTGATTATTCCGACGAATATTACTCAGTGGAGTACATTTTGCATAAAAGTTTTGCTCCTTCATCAAAATAAAATAAACATGGTAGATCATCAGTGAACAATCACAGAGCAACTCGTAATAAGACAATCGATTTATTTTATCAGAGATTTATGTCATCAGTGAGTCATCAATGTGTACTAAGAAGCGATTTGGGCTAGATATCAACTCCGTTTTAAAGAACGTTTAAAAGTATTATTTTAAAATCGTTTTTTGATCTTCGAAAATCAGTAGGGGAGAATGAGGATACTTGATCCCTGGGGATACTTGATTCCTTTGCTATATCTCGAAACTGGAATGTCTTACAAAGATCAAATGTTCTAGAAAAATGTGCCAAAATGAGCAAAATAACATTGCTTGTAGTTTAAAAATTTTTAACAAAATAATTGTTTGAGTAATTGAACTTTGATTGAAAAATTTCACAAAATGTAACTTGAAGATCTTTTTTCATCACTTTAAAATGTTCCTTACATGGGAAAATTATGAAAAAAATATTTGTTCCAATGTATCAATCGTTCGAGCGTAAAATGAACTTCATAATGCCATATTTTCAAAGTAATGGAAAACTCCCAACTTTTTTCAGAAAAAGTTTTCTAAAATGTTGATTATGGGTACAATTGATTCCAAACGGCATATTCTTCTTCTGAATTGATCGTTATGATTGCTGATTACGAAATGACTAATATTTATCCAAAAACTAATATTTATCAAACAATTGTCTGAAGAAAAGAGCAAAAATAATTAATTTTCTCTTAATTATAAAAAATAGCGCCTTTAAGTATGCAATGTTAATAGCGTTGAGACAAAGTTATAGAATTTTCTTCTTATGTCTGCTATAAATTGTGAAATGAGAACAAACATGACCAAAATAGTCAATTAACATTCTATCATGGGATTTTGGTTGATTTTTATACAAGGATTAGGGCTTCCTGAATAAAAGATCAAGTCTCCTTCAATAGGGGATCAAGTCTCCTCTAACTTCAGAAAAATCGCAATTTTTTTACTCCCACGAAAATGCTTCTAGTTCATCAACGGGTTCAAATATCGTTCTTATTTTTGGAGCATAGAAACTTGAAGTTAAAAGCTGTCAGAAAATGTCAAAGACGGCGAGTTGCTAAATTTTTCCAAAGAGATATGGTGAAAATAAGAAAAGGGGATCAAGTATCCCCACTCTCCCCTATTAAAAAACAAGAGAAGATATGGCGAGGGGGGGGGGTAATTATCAGCGTTACGTAATTTTCATAGGGGGGTACGTCGAAGCGTTACGATTTGTGATAGACGGGGGGGAGGGGGTCGAAAAAGTGTATTTTTTGCGTTACGTAATTTATGGATGCCGCCTAAGATTCAAATATCTCAGACTGCATAATATAAATTGGAAATTGCTTTTTATCATATTGAAGCTGAATAAATTTGCTATCGATATTCTGATTTTTTTTGGTGTATGATCAACAGTATTGTTGATATTGGTGAATTTATGATGGAAAAAATAATATAATATTTTTTAAATTAAAAGTGATCTTTAGCTTACTTAGTTCAAATATGCGGTCAACCAGTGTTATTTGTCTTAAATATATAATTGGATTTATCTTATGTGTCAGTAAATTAGTATGGGAGAGTGGGGAATCATGATCCACTTTTTTTCGTTGTTCCATAACTTCTTTACTTCAAAAGATAAAATGAAAATAAAAAATGGTGTGGTTTTCTACATTTTCAAGGTATCATAAGGTTTTTTTTTTAATTTTTATTGATTTATTTTCCCCAAATTTTGCCTATTTAAAAAAAAGCAATAATTTTTAGATTTTGAAAAATGGTGGGAAACCCAAATTGACCAAATAACATGCAAAGTTTATTAGTTGACCCAAAACTGTGATTTCCGAATTCATATCGTTATTTTAAAGAAATTTCAGAAGATGAAATAAAAAAGAGAGCTGTGTATGATCGCATAGATTCCAAAACCTGGCTCGCAAACGTTTTGGCAAAATTTCTTATATAGGATGAACAAAATATTTTTCATAACTCTTCATTTGGCATAAGAAAACTTTAGGGGAGAGTGGGGATACTTGATCCCCTTTTCTTATTTTCACCATATCTTTTTGGAAAAATTTGGCAACTCGCCAACTTTGACATTTTCTGACAGCTTATAACTTCAAGTATCTATGCTTCAAAAATTAGAACGATACTTGAACCCGTTGATGAACTACATGCATTTTCGTGGGAGTAAAAAAATTGCGATTTTTCTGAAGTTAAGGGAGACTTGATCCCCTATTGAAGGAGACTTGATCTTTTATTCAGGAAGCCCTAATCCTTGGAAAAAAAATCAAACAAAACCCCAAGATAGAATGTTAATTGACTATTTTGGTCATGTTTGTTCTTATTTCACAATTTATAGCAGACATAAGAAGAAAATTCTATAACTTGGTCTCAACGCTAATAACACTGCATACTTAAAGGCGCTATTTTTTTTATAATTAAGAGAAAATTAATTATTTTTGCTCTTTTCTTCAGACAATTATTTGATAAATATTGGTTTTTGGATAAATATTAGTAATCTAAAATTGAAAGGCAACTACTGTCCATGGATGTCACTAGATCTTTGGACACTCATAAAAATTAAAAATAACTATTTAAAACGTTCTAAAAGGCACCCCGATGATGCCCAACTAAAACAAATGTTGAGTCATATAAATAAAAAATTGTATTTAAAAAAACAGGAATGCAAAAAGTTATATTATGAACGTTTACTGAACAACACACCACATTCGAAGCTTTGGAGAAATATAAACACCCTCATGGGTAAAAACAAACCAACCACATCAATCAACCTGTCTGATGAAGAAGGCAGCACTACCAACAATTTAGAAGTTTGTGAAAAATTAAACAGGCACTTTTCCACAATTGAACATTGTACAAAACAAACATGTACGTATTGAACATGTACAAAATACAATATTTCTACATCCAGCTACTGTGAATGAGGTAAGGGTAGTCATTCTATCCCTTAAAAATAAGAAGGGCTGTGGACCTGATAATTTCCCAGTAAGTGTCTTGAAAAATTACCATGACAAATTCTCTATCATACTTAAGGAATATTTTAATTACATTTTAGAGACTGGAATTTATCCTGAATGCCTCAAAATCGCAAAAGTTATTCCTGTTTTTAAGGCTGGCGATTCCCATGATATAAACAACTACCGTCCAATATCTACCTTAAGTGTTTTTAGTAAAGTGTTTGAAAAACTTCTTGTGACCAGAATTGTAAATTTCCTGAACCAGCATGACATACTTTATAAGCTGCAATATGGTTTCAGATCCGGCTCGAGCACACTAATTGCCATCTCAGAACTAGTCGACTCCATTATATCTAAAATTGATTCCAAAAATATTGTGGGAGCATTGTTTTTGGACCTTAAAAAAGCTTTCGATACATTGAATCACGAAATATTACTATCCAAACTAGACAAATATGGAATAAGAGGAACAGCTAATAATATCCTTCGCAGTTACTTAGAGGGGCGGAAGCAATTTGTAGTGATTGAAAATACCAAAAGCGTGGTAAGAAATATTGATATTGGTGTACCACAAGGTAGCAATATAGGTCCGTTACTTTTTTTGTTGTATGTTAATGATCTCTGTAACTTACCATTAAAAGGCACAGCACGCCTATTCGCTGATGATACAGCAATCTTCTACTCAGCAGCATCTACTGATATTATCATTCAACAAATTGAAAATGACTTGAAATTGTTATCTAAATATTTTAATACCAACTTGCTCTCACTCAACTATACGAAAACCAAATACATGTTATTTCATTCTTCACATAAAAGATTACCTCCGAATATTGACCCAACGATAAATGGAAATGTTATTGAGAGGGTAAAATGCTTTAAATATTTAGGAATCTACCTAGATGAAACTCTTTGTTGGAGTCGTCACACAGAATATCTAGAGAAAAAAGTTTCTCCTCTTTGTGGTATCCTATGGAAATTGAGAAATTTTGTGCCTCAACATGTTTTATTGAAATTTTACTTTGCGTTTATTCACTCTCATATTAACTATCTTATTATGATATGGGGAAGAGCTTCCTTGTCAAATTTACAAAAACTTCAAACTCTCCAGAATAGATGCCTAAAAAATATTTATAGACTACCGTTGCTCTTTCCTACCCAACAGCTCTACACCTTAAGAGCCCATAACATTCTTCCATTAAAAGATCTTTGCGATTTACAAACTGTAATATATGTCTACGACAATTTACACACAAGTTTCAGTAATCAAAACATCCATTTTACAACGGGATTGCGTACTCATAACACTCGCCAGTCAGATTTTTTACAACGAAGCCGATCCGTGACATCCTTAGGTCAAAAAAGAATATCATTTATTGGTCCAACTAAGTACAATGCCTTGCCTAATGAAATAAAAACCATCAACAACCGTTCCACGTTCAAAATCAAAGTAATACAGCTATTAAAAGAAAAATTGAGTCGTTAAAAACCGTTCGATCAGTGACCAGTTTTCTTCTTTTATAATTAATTTTTTGTGAATTTTTGTAGCAATTTAGTTTCTTTGTGTGTTCTTTTTTTTTTTTATTAATTATTTAAATTATAATGTCTTATTTGATTAAATGTTTGCTTAGTAGTATTAATATCAAATAGTGGATCTCTTTAAAGGAAATCTGTTTTCCATTGAGATCCATGTAGTATTTAATTTAGTATTATCATTACATTTCCTCGCACTAAATTTAAACATTTCAGTTCTCAGCATGAGTAAAATTTTGCCCGCGTTTTTATTATTATTTTTTGTTGCTGCCAGACATGCTGAGAACAGTAGCGTCCATTACCAGGGGGCTCTAATGAGCTTTTTGGTGTGGGGGAGTGTGGTGGGCCGCTACAAAATTATAAAAAAAAAAAAAAAAATCTCGTAATCAGCAATCATAACGATCAATTCAGAAGAAGAATATGCCGTTTGGAAGTGGGATCAATTGTACCCAACTCTAGGGGATCAATTGTACCCATAATCAACATTTTAGAAAACTTTTTCTGAAAAAAAGTTTAGATTTTTCTATTACTTTGAAAATATGGCATTATGAAGTTACGCTCGAACGATTGATACATTGGAACAAATATTTTTTTCATAATTTTCCCATGTAAGGAACATTTTAAAGTGATGAAAAAAGATCTTCAAGTTACATTTTGTGAAATTTTTCAAACAAAGTTCAATTACTCAAACAATTATTTTGTCAAAATTTTTTAAACTACAAGCATTGTTATTTTGCTCATTTTGGCACATTTTGGGTGTTTTTTTAATTATGTAAGTGTATAATTTTCTAACTTTTTTTAGCTTGATAAATAAAATAAGTATATGATGCGTATTTCAGTCAACAACATATAGAAATATATGCTCACGCAAAGCGACGGCGATGACAGTTGGTTTGAGATTTTTATCTCAACACACATCTGAGATATTAAAAGTGGCCCACGTTTCCCCATGGCCCATGATACCCCACTCTCCTCTATATATTGTATCATTTTCATGAAAGACGTTTTAAAACTTTTACTTAATCTGAAAAATCTGTTCTTAAATCTGAATACTATATTACAGAGTACAGGACAAAAAATCGTGGAAAATTATATTAAACTTCTATAATTTTTGCAACCTCACAGTGAAATTATAATAATGAAATGAAGATGAAAGTATTATGATTATCATGAGGATGATGATTGATGACAAAGGTATAATTTAAGGACACAATACCATATTTTTCAAATGTTGCTAAGTCTATTGCGTAATAAATTCTAAGCATTTTATGCCATTACTACTGCAATTAGACGAAACTTTTTCATGCTTTGAAAAATACCGGTTTTACCGGTTTTATCTGTTTTATAAATTAAGAATACCGAAATACCGGAATTGAATCCTACACTTGAAATTTTAAATTCTTTATCTAATTATGATGATTGAGTAACATTATTCAAGAGAAATCTAGAGTAAAACTCGAAAACTAACCCCAAGTTTAGAATTCCATGACTGTTTTTCAAAATTTTTGTTCTGAATTTTAAATTCCATATTAAATTAAATTGATTTCGGAAATTATGCTTCTATATTACCAAAGCGAAAATTGTATTTCAAATCTCGTGTTTCGTATCTGTATCCAGTTTAGGATTCTGATTGATTAAGAAATGAGAAGCTGCTTTTAAAAAATGGTTCAAATTTAGTGTTGCTTTTCATACCAAATTTAATTCATGTTTTTCGAGAATCATATGCATTTAAAATATTTGTTTAGTATTGAGATTTGAAGTTTTTAAACTTCTTTTGCAAAATTCTAATATAACAAAGCTTCAGAATGGTGATCAAGAATTAAAAACTCAGAATCGGATTTATCGTTCAAAATTTATATTTTTATTCAAGTCCACAATTTGAGTAAGAAATAAATAATCTGTGTAATAAATTCAGATTGGATTCCAGAAAAAAAGTATTAAAATAATAGGTTCATGATTGAGGTCTCTAAATTTTCGGTATATTTCAAAAATGGTATTGGCAGATTCAAATTTCAGGTTTTAAATTCAGATTCAAAATACAGATAAAGAATGCAGATTCTAAATTCAGATTCAGTTCGTAAATGAGTATTACAATCAAGATAAAAAATCGAAATTACTTTTAAGTTTAAGAATTCAAGAGATCGGAATCCTATCAGTTTGCTTGACAATTCAATTTAATTTTTTGTATTGTTCAACATTATTTATATTGCAGTTTATCAAACGCCAAATTTCCAACTGCTACCGAAAAATCTTTTACTTTTATTTTCGTACATTTGTTCTCACCGATGGTTTAATTCTTTGAATTTGATCATGAGCTTGGAAGAATAAGATTATTTGATTTGAGCATAAAAACGTGTATCTGGAAGTGCAGGCTTTCTTCTAAAAACTTATTCTGTGCTGTAATAAATAACAAATAAGCATACTCTTCCAGACTCTTGAACAAAAGTAAAGATTTTAACCTTCGATGAAAGGAATTCTCTATTTTGTTACTTAAGACTTCATCAAACAAATTCAGTTCACCAATTTAAGAACAAGAAGAATAAGAGATTTTAGAACATATTTTCTAAATTTACTTTTTAATAAGAAACACTACGAATGTTAAAGAACTTAAAAGATAATCAATCAAATGTAATTCGTTTTAAAGCTTTTTTTTATTCATAAATTGATTGAGCAAAACTTGCAACACACTAGAACCGATTTTATTGAACATATACTTCTTCCGGAACACACAAGTACGTTTTCCAAATTCTATCAACCGAATGCTAAATACAGCTCAATTGTAGTGGATGAAGGAAAAAAACAAATAAAAATGTGTAAAAATGAAGTCAGTATAAAGCTGTCCACACTGGCTCCAGGTATGATTTTTTTTACAAAACACTTTAATTTTGTCTTCATTTTAGGTTTTTTTTTAAAAAAAAACTCTGTTTTCTTCATTTGATACCACCGTTATCTTTTATAATTTGTTATTTTGAATGTGATTATTTCTTACATTAAAATTGCAACTGAAAACTATGCACATCTACTCGACATCGTAGTTAAATTATCAATTTAACAAAAAGTCGCTTTTAAAAAACGTTATTATCGGAATGGATTTTTACAGTTATTTGGGTAGATAACAAGTAAATTTTACATTCTGCATTTGAAGTTTGGAAAAGTAGGGGGGGGGGGGGGGGTAGCGTCTAACACTTTAAAAAAATCGATTTTTTTATATTTTTATTTTCTTATTGTAAAACATTTCAAGAATGTTGTGTCAAATTTTCAAGTCAATTGAAGCAAAACTGTAGAAGTTATAGGCCTTTATCTCCTCCTATCTAATACTGCAAGAAAGCAAGAGCAGAAATTTCAAACACGTTTTTCTCGAAAGCACATTTTTAAAGTCCGTGGACATCGTCATTTGAAAACTACTTATCCGATTCTTTTCAAATTTGGAACATATTTTCTACATATAAAATACCAGACCCCAACGTTTTCCATTTTTGTTTTTTTTACTTTGGGGAGATTATACAGGTGAAAAATGGCGGATTTTTTCGTGAAAAATCGTAGTTTTTACTTTAAACAGCCACAAAAATTTCATAAAAATTTTTTTAAGTTAAATAAAAACGTTGGGGTCCAGAAAAACATCTATTACAAATATTTTGCTATGATTTTTTGATTTCAGATGATTCTGTGCTGAGATACAGTGTCCACCGCAAATCCTGTTTTCTAAAAGGCATCCTCGAAAGTGCTCCGTCACCGGCTCATTTTTCAATATTTTTCTACGAAAAAATTACTAAATGTTTTTTTAACAATGCTTTGTATAATGCAAAAAATTTGAATACATTTGTTTGAACGATAGCTCTAGAAAAAAATCGTGAAAATAGTGTTTTTTTATACCCGTTAGACCCTACCCCCCCTTAAGGGGTACACATTTTTATAAAAAAAAAACTTATACAGATTAGTAGTTCGCATATTTTTCACGAATGAAATTTTACTGCTTTAAGACTTTTGTAACAAAACTATCCAGTTCAAGCATGTGGAAATGACAGGAAAAATATTCACAAAGCTGCAAATTTTGTTGAAATTTTTCCCAGATGGGTCACTGCAATAAAAAAACACCCTTTTAATTGAAATGGTTATATTAAATTCAAGTGAATAAGTTAAGACCTCAATGTTATGATTTTGGAAATATTTTATTATAATTTAAAAAAAATCAAAATTGAAAGAGTGGTATGTAAAAATTGAAAGATTTTTAATATTATCATCCAATTTCATATCTTTTTAGGATTATTCTTACTGAATAAATAATGAACATACAGAATTTGACATTAGTTGAATATTCTGAAGCATCTCAAAATAATGCAGTCTGTAATCTAAGTTTTTTTTCATATAATCTGTTAAATCGTAAATTTCTTGGCTATATGATGTTTTTTTCAGAGAATTAAAAAATATCTGATTTGATAAGGAATCTTGTTTTCGGTTTAAATATGATTTAAAGTTAGAATGAAAACGATCGTTTTTTTTCAAATAATTAAATTTTAAAATTTATCCTCATCACCTCCTGAGCACTTTCAGTGACATTCATTGCTGCCTGCAAGCTTTTGAAACATCTCAGAGATGAAATTTTTGAGTACCTTCTTACGTATTGGGTGAAATCTATTTCTTAGCTTCTATTTTCTTACTGGTTTATGTTATTTATTTCGATTTTCTTCTATTTTTCATAATCCTTCCTTCTCCTTCTTCAAATTAGAAGGTATGTACTTGGTAGGTACTGTTGAGATTTGTTCTACATGTCTTGATATAGAAACTGTATAAATGTGCAAAAAATGGAAACTTTATGGGCATGGTATTTAAAAAAAATGATAAAAACTGTTTATTGAGAAAATTTCTCTTTAGACAAATTCTCCATTGTCAAGTTAAAGAACTTGAACAAATTCATAGTTTCTTTCTCAAAAAATGTATTTTTAATAAGTGGGAATTAGAAAGACAAAAAATTCAAAAGAAAGGATAGTCAATAAAGTTTCCAGTTAAAACATGTGTTACATTATAAATCTGGAATGTTGGTAGGTGAAAGTCTTTATATTTTATAAAATTTTTATAAACTATCTGTTTTAAATATGTGATTCTCTTTCCCTACCTGACATGTACCTTCCACATGATAATGTGTACCTTCTTACTCGAACGACTCTTGCAATCAATTTTTAAATCGCCTTCAAGTATGCAATATTTTGTAAAATGTTATCTAAAACGTTGCTCCATTTCTAATACGGCTATTTCGAGAAAGCTTTCAATCATCACTGGATGGAGCTGAAATAAATCTAATTACCTATCCAGCAGAGAGAAAAACTTGGCAATTGGAAATGCGGTTGCAAAGTCCCAACAATGAAAATTCATAACTGGAGCTTCTCAGTGAAAAACTTTGAATGCATTTCGTACTTTTCCCACAACCAGTGATCATAAATTTATGAACGAAGCACGAAGTTTGCAAGTGGGAATTTTCAATTTACTAAAACTTTGTTCTAGTGATTCTAGATGTACATTTTCCCTCCCGAGATTGCGTGGAAAACAGTAGATTTCGGATCTGCCTCGACAGCACAAAGAAGTTCTGCGCTCTCCCAGCTGAAAAGTTTCACCCGGTTTATGATTTAGTGTAACCATTTCCCTTGACCAGGCGTAATCTGAACGGCAAATCTCGGAAGCAGCAGTTCGATGATGGATAAAACTCGCATCGGCTACACTTTTCTTCTAATAACCTTCTAAAGGCTGCTGGCGGGAATGTGCTCGAAATCTGTCAGGATTGGGATACATTGATTTATCTTATGATATTTTATTTTATATGGCATAGCTTAGGGAAACATATTTTATACCATGAGCTTCTCAATTAGATTGAGGACACGAAAAGGTTAATCCTTGCTCTTGTTTCTGCAGTAAAAATTGATGAAGGGGTGTGAATGTCGGCCAGCTGTCGATGAGATGGCCTTAGCAGCACTCCATAAATGGCGCAAGTGGCAGTATTATGGAAGCCCGGTGAATGGTCGTTCTCTGTAGAGTAAGTTTTTCCTGCCTTTGCCTTTGTACTGCCACAACCGACTGCAGGAAATTGAAACTGTAATATTTCTTTTGTCTATATCAAAGTTTATCTTTAGTCAGAAGAAATTCTCGTGATAGAACCCAGCTTTCGTCGGATCGATTCTAATTGACGGTCGGCTTTCGGTTTCTAGGGTGGAGTCGGCAATAATCGAGTTATCGTTAAGGATAATTTGAACGTCGAGGAGTCCAGGGACAATTGCTTCCCCATTTTATTCTGGCCTTGCAAGGGTTAATCGAGAGATACTCATAGCCAGGTCTACAATCTCCTATGATCGTAGTTAATATTATAAACAGGAGAAAATTTACTATTATTTCCAACCCAAAAAAATATTAGCTTTCAGCTTTAACTTGGATTCTAGGAATAATTTTTATAACTTGACTATTTTTTTACCCTGGATTTAACATTTCTTGAAATATATCTAAGCTAGATAGTGAGATAAACTATAAAAATTAAGGACATTTTCTTATTTAAAGAAGGATGAAAATTAAAACGATTGATCAGAGGCATAGCGTAACGGACCTATTTTGGACCGCTTTGGGAAGTGACTATGCTATTTCCTGAAATAAAAAAGTACATGTTACAATTTTTGACTGTTTTATCTGTTCATTACGAAGATCAAGGCATTCTCTATCGAAACAGATAGTCGTGTGTTGCAATGTGACAAGATTTAAGCCTAAAAACGCGTTTTCTCGATCATTAGGGGAGAGTGAGGATACTTGATCCCCTTTTCTTATTTTCACCATATCTTTTTGGAAAAAATTAGCAACTCGCCGTCATTTTCTGACAGCTTGTAACTTCAAGTTTATATGCTCCAAAAATTAGAACGATACTTGAAGCCGTTGATGAACTACAACCATTTTCGTGGGAGTAAAAAAAATGCGATTTTTCTGAAGTTAGGGGAGACTTGATCCCCTATTGAAGGAGACTTGATCTTTTATTCAGGAAGCCCTAATCCTTGTATAAAAATCAAACAAAACCCAAAGATAGAATGTCAATTGACTATTTTGGTCATGTTTGTTCTCATTTCACAATTTATAGCAGACATTAGAAGAAAATTCTATAACTTTGTCTCAACGCTAATTACATTGCATACTTAAAGGCGCTATTTTTTATAATTAAGAGAAAATTAATTATTTTTGATCTTTTCTTCAGACAATTGTTTGATAAATATTAGTTTTTGGATAAATATTAGTAATTTCGTTATCAGCAATCATAACGATCAATTCAGAAGAAGAATATGCCGTTTGGAAGGGGGGATCAATTGTACCCAACTCTAGGGGATCAATTGTACCCATAATCAACATTTTAGAAAACTTTTTCTGAAAAAAGTTGAGAGTTTTCCATTACTTTGAAAATATGGCATTATGAAGTTCATTTTACACTCGAACGATTGATACATTGGAACAAATATTTTTTCATAATTTTACCAAGTAAGGAACATTTTAAAGTGATGAAAAAAGATCTTCAAGTTACATTTTGTGAAATTTTTCAAACAAAGTTCAATTACTCAAATAATTATTATGTTAAAAATTTTTAAACTACAAGCATTGTTATTTTGCTGATTTTGGCACATTTTTCTAGAACATTTGATCTTTGTAAGACATTCCAGTTTCGAGATATAGCTAAGGAATCAAGTATCCCCAGGGATCAAGTATCCTCATTCTCCCCTACTGTGTTCGGTATTTTGGACCACCAGGTATAAATTTTGGACTACCCTCTGGACCTATTTTGGACCACCTTTAAACTAAATAAGTAGTTTTTTTTTAATTTTGCTATATTTACGACAGCGATTGATGCGGAATTATGCGAATAATTCAATTAATCTTGTCTTTTCTTATTCTTGTATTCAAGTTTTGTTTGTTCGATAACAATAGAGCAAAAACTGCACACTGCACACGAAATTTGTTCTGCAGTGTTAAATACTGGCTAGTTGGCTTATCTTTAGGATCAATTTTCAGGACGCGAATCTCCTTCAGGCGACTCAATGATAATTTAAGAAAGCCTGACATCGTCAACTTCGCGACATCAGTTGATGCATTTTGACTTCCAAAACCTTAGTGGATTTGGTTTGGCTTCAGTTCTGTAGAAAACATAGATTCAAAATGATAGAAATATGTGAGAATTATGCGATTTTTTTAACCATAAAAAAGCCGGAGTTTATTCGCTGAAAAACAAAATTCACAAAAATTCTGTTTTATCTTTAAAACAACTTCTAGGAAATAAAAACCGTTTAAGTAAATTTTTCAACGATTGTTTTAAATTGCATAAGCACAGGGGCTAAAAAAACTAGATTTTTACTGCTTTTTTGCTTGTAATTTTTACACATTTAAGAATTTTTTTTCCCAAGTTCTGAAACATTTAGAAGCATGGTTGAATATATGTTTTGTTACAATTGTTTTGATATTAATTGAGATATCTCAACTGTTACAAAAATTAAACTCGTTTGCATAATTGCCAAATTGTTGTCGCAACGCCTGTTTTTTCATGTTTTAAGTTTCTTGAAGCTATCTGTAGCTTTTGACAACTGCTTATCAAACAGTTGCCATAAATGTGGATTGATAGATTAACGTGGTTTAAAGCAAAGTGAACAAAAAGTAAGTTAAAACAATGATTGGATTGGTTTTATGCCGATTGAAGTCCCGTCTAAAGACGAGTTAGGGTTTTGGCGAGTTGATTAAATAAAATAATGCCAAAAATCCAAATTTTATTTATAATAATTGATTGAAAAAGTGTGTATAATTCTTTCATATCGTCGTACAACGTCTTATCACGTTCATGAACATTCAACAGCAAGTTCAATACCCAGGTGATGGTGAGTGGTCCAAAATAAGTCCCTAAGTAATTAAGTAGGACCTATTTTCGACATAGGTCTAATTGCTATTAAAACAAGTTTTTTAGTTCTTCGAGCTTGCAAACTAGATTGCAAGTGTTTTATTATAGCTGTGAACATGTTTATAGTTGTTAAATACATCACAGCTATGCAGAAAACCTCTTGAAAGTTGACTCCAATAAACGCACGTCTTCCTGAAATGACCTTGATTCGGTCCAACTGTGAAAAATCAAATCTTTATTTTCAATTTTCTTTCCCTTATCAGCTCATTTGAATGAAATATTAGAAATGATTAGCATCATAAGAAGTGGCTTTAACTATATTTGTTCAAAATTTTCATGATTAACATAATTTTTGAGCAAAATATGGGAAAAAAGCTGCAAGGTGGTCCAAAATATGTACCCGGTCCAAAATAAGTCCGTTACCCTATAAAAAAAACATAGATTTTATATTATTTGGAGGGAATTTCTCATGTAAAATATTGATAGAACAAGCCATCAAAATTAAACTGATTATATCAGCTCGAGTTTATGAGATTCAAGGGATCAGTTTATAATGTACTAGGTTAAAATTTATATTAATACAATGTTTAATATTTTACTTATGGGAAAAAATTGAGCAATTCCTTTTTTTTGTTCACCGTTCTGTAAAATTAAGGAGTTTTATCAAAAAATTTAAAACGCTTGAATCAAAAAGGAAAAGTTGTTTGGATTATTTTTTTAAGTCTAAGAAACGTTTTGCAGCCTTTAACGAAGATTAAAATAATTAACCACGTACATAGAAGAGATTGCAAAAATCCATTAGCAAATCACTGTGCCAAAAATGCGCTGAAATATGTAGGGAAGAATGGGGATACTTGATCCCCTTTTTGGAAAAAATGGCTAATACAATAATTACGGAATCTTAAACCGTATTTGTTAATCCCGAGTGTTGCCCTGGGCTTGCACTGATGCACCATTAAGTGTTGTCATTGTGTTTGTTGTGGTTATGACTTGGTGTCGCACTGCCATCGGGCGGTAGTGCATCGAAAATTTTGTCAGTGTTGCGAGAGAGCGAGTGAGTGAGTGAGGTAGCAATACACTGGCGATGATTTGTGTTTATTTTTATCGGGTTAAGTGTAACACGGAACGAGGGAAGAAAACAAATACGGTACAACATCTTTCCAATCATTTAGCAAAAACCAAAATTGATTGTTTACGGCTTTTGTTATGTTAAAGTAAAAAGCCAAAGGCTAAATTTTGTTTGATTAAAGGATAAGATCGTATTCCTTCGCGCAGACGAATCCTTCTGACGGTGCACCGGTCGGCATAGAATTTCTTTGCGATGTCTTAGTCCCAATGCCCTAGGTTTACCTAGATCGTTCTCAACACCTTCAAATGCAGTTTCCGATCTTTAGGTCCACTATAACGCTTGGTATGAACCTGCCGATCGATAGTGTGCATCTCACGGAAACGTTTGAGAACGCTGCACACGGTCGATTTGACCATCTTTAGGGGAGAGTGGGGATACTTGACCCCTTTTTCTTATTTTCATAACATCTTTTTGGAAAAATTTAGCAACTCGCACCCTTTAACATTTTCTGATAGCGTGTAACTTCAAGTTTCTTTGCTCCAAAAAAAAAAAGAACGATATTTGAACCCATAGATGAACTAGAAGCGTTTTAGAGGGAGTAAAAAATTTGCGATATTTTTTAAGTTAAGGGAGACTTGATCCTCTTTTGAAGGAGACTTGATCATTTATTCAGGAAGCCCTAATCCTTGGAAAAAAATTAAACAAAACCCCAAAATAGAATGTCAATTGACTATTTTGGTCATGTTTGTTCTCATTTCACAATTTATAACTGACGGAAGAAGAAAATTCTATAACTTTGTCTCAACGTTAATGACATTGCATACTTAAAGGCGCTATTTTTTAAGAGAAAAATTAATTTTATTAGCCCTTTCTTCACACAATTGTTGGAAAAATATTATTTATTGGATAAATATTAGTATTCTCGTAATCAGCAATGATCACGAACAATTCAGAAGAAGAATATACCATTTTTAACTCTAGGGATCAATTGAACCCATAATCAACAGTTAAGAAAAAATTTTCTGAAAAAGTTGAGAGTTTTCTATTGTTTTGAGAATATGGTATTACGAAATTTATATTACGCTCGAATGATTGATATATTCGAACAAATATTTTGATTATAATTTTTCCATGTAAGGAACATTTTAAAATGATGAAAAAAGATCTTGAAGTCACATTTCGTGAAATTTTTCTTACAAAGTTCAATTACTCAAACAATTATTTTCTCAAAAATTTTCGAGCTTTAAGCGTTGTTGTTTGTTCCATTTGGCACATTTTTCTTGAACATTTGATCTTTGTAGGACAATCCAGTTTCGAGATATATCTAAGGAATCAAGTATCCCCAGGTATCGAGTATCCTTTTTTGGAACAAAACGAATCGTAATGAAATTTTCAGCCCTGATAGAGGAAACATTTCCGAACGAAGTACTATCAAAACATTCCAGATCCGACAACTAGGAGCGCTATGGTATAATAAACAGTGCGTCCAGATTTAAGAAGATCCATGCTTTATTCAAAGAAAAAGAAAGGGCTTATAAATTTTACTATGAGAAAAAGTAGGTTTCCTTATTGATAAAACGTTATTTCCGATTCATGCGCTTTCGATTTTTGTACAAGTCTATAACGCAACTTGCTGTTATGCGTGTTTCGGACTGTTTGGGTGCTAATTGCATATTCAAAAGTTCCGTCGTGCGGGGTGACTATGGGCCAAACATAGTGTTGTATGAGTTATTTCTTCAAAAGCTATTGCAATTGTGCTTATTTAGAAAATATAAGAAAGCAGATTTGTTCTTTATTAGAATACAACTGCACTTAATTTGGTTGAAAAACATAATTTTTTGAAAAAGTTACAACACAAAGACAATTTGCCCATTCTCACCCCTTAGAGAGGGTGACTATGGGCCACCGTTGTAATAGTTGTCTGATTTTAGAGAACATGTTACCGAAAATTAGAAAAAAAATTGAATCCATTTGTTTAAGTGAAGAATGATCCCGTAGAGTGAAAAAAATTCATCTGTCATGGATTTTGGCCTACAGTTTCGTTTTATGGTGATCAATACAATGAATATTAAACAGTAAGTTCCTTTACTTCAAACGAGGCTATTCATTCAACAGGAGCAAATAAAATCATTCTTCGTTTCTATCTCATATTCTAATCCGTGGTACTACATTCCCTCCCTTTTTCCATTCTTCAATTTCAATTATTTCGATGTACTTCATTTGACCTATCACTTTGATGAGTCGATGCCAACTCCAATATACTTGGAGTGATTCCACTGCAGAGTTGTAGCCTATTCTTTTATGGGGTGGAATGCATTTAACTCAAATATTCCCGCTCCAACACCAATCGCGATTTACTGGATTTTCCAGCTCTTTTGTGAAGCAAAAGCATAATCCGAGAGTACCGCTGACCACCTCCAGTATAAACCAATTTATGACGTGCGTGGCATTAGAGTGCCTTCTGACACCATTTGAATCGAGGTAAAATAACGTCTTCTACGGAAATCAGCTGAATCGTAGCGTAAAGTTCTGGACGTGTGTTGTAATAAACACGAGTCCAAAATGATTGACTCTCGGTTCGGACTCGACGAAACTTAAGTTGTTAAAAAACAGAGGTCAGGCCTCGTATCATCAAGAAGACATACATTGGTTTCTACTGGAGGTGGTAAGCGGTGGGCTGGGATTATGATTGCTTCGCAAAAGAGCTGGAGACTCCAGTAAATCGCGATTAGCGTAGGATCAGGCAATATTTGAGTTAAATGCATCCAATCCCATAAAAAAACAGGCTACAGCTTTGCAGTGGAACCACACCAAGTATATTGGAGTTGGTCTCGGCTCATCAAAATGATAGGTCAGATGAAGTACACCGAAATAATTGAAAATCGAAGAATGGAAAAAGGGACGGAATGTAGTATCTAAGTAGTCAGGTATTTCTATGCTGTTTATCTTATGTCAACTAAAGATCATTTTGAGTTTAACCACGGCCAATTTGCAGCATCTTGAACCTTCAAGATCCGTGGTTAAACTCATAATGATCTTTAGTTGATATAAGATAAACAGTATAGAAATACCTGACTACATAGATACTACAAAATACACCTCTGCTTCTCGTTGAATTTTACCTTTATATTATTTCTCGTGTAGGTAACTTTCGCGACACAGACAAAAAAGTAGGACTTTTAAGGTCAAACGGTAGGCCAACTACATTAAAAAATCAGTTTAAAGCAGTCATATTCAAAATTCAGATTCAGATTAAAAATTAGAAATCATGGTTAAGTTATAGAATTAAGACTCAGAATTAAGTTCCACATTTCATATGTTGAATCTGAGTTCAGAATTCTTATTCCTATCTCAAGTTCCGAGTTCCCATTCCAAATTGGGAATTCAGAATAAGAACTAAGATTTCAATTCAGCTGAATTAACATTGAAATGTCGGATCTAGAGTGCTTAGAAACAGAAAAAAAACGATTTTCTAACCTTCCATAGTGTGAGGAATAGCTGGTCGGGTCTATATGACCCGAAACGTACATTCAGATCATCTTAATCTTCAATTAAATATACTGAAGAACTGAGATTTTTGAGAGACCAAGTATGTTCTATGAAAATGATAACCAAATTAAAGAGAAAAAAATAAAATTTGAACCTTAGATATCGGTTCATTGAGAAATGAGATATAGCGTAGCAAAGCCAAAATTGGATGTCATTTTTTGAAGTTAGACATCATATTTATACATCATCGGATAGATTTATTCATGACAATTCTAAAGATAAAAGAAAAACTTAAATAGAGCAAAGTCATCTGAAGTTATAAACAATTTCAAAATAATATTGTTTTTCGGGACATTTTCATTCGAAACCAACTACAGATAAAATGCTTAAACATATCTGCATAATTTTGAAATATTCAAAAATCAGAACAAATTATCTACACAATGAATCTAATATCATCATTAGAGATGTACCGAATAGTGGTATTCGGCGAAAGGCCGAATACCGAATATTGACCTTTTCAAGTATTCGGCCAAACGAATATTCGGCCGAATATTCGGCCGAATATTCGGTCGAATATTTGGTCGAATATTCTGTTGAGTTTTCAATAGAAATACTTGTATTTGTACTGCTTTTTGTGATAGAAATCTTCTATTTCTGCCATTTAAATGTCCCTTAAGTTTTAGGTCGATTTTTTCAAATGGATGGATAAGATCTTGTAGAGGTCTCTTTGATTTCCAAAATGTCACCATTAGCTTAAAGGACATCAGATGATTTGTCGCTTCTAGGACGTTTATCACAAAAGAGATTGGATTCTGGTGAAATCTGGGACAAAATATATCAAAACAGACTTTAGCTATTTGAAATTGCTTTATTTTTATATCGAATTAGAGGAATATCCAGATTTTGCTAGATGTCAACAAAATAGTTGCCAAATAGAACGATGAACTTTAACCTTACGCATATAATGTTTTCTACAACACGTATCCACACGGCCAGGTCTGAACGTTTTTTTTCAAAAATTTGGAACACATTTCGAATATTTAGCCAAAATATTAATTGTTGCAAATTTTCAACAACATGAAATGGTTATACCTTTTTGTTCCTCACACAAGACAGCTAGATATAAATGTTTACTCTTAGTTTATCTTGCACTAACCATAGTTTTAGCTCAAAAACTTCGTAAACCTAGTGTTTGGACACCATTTAGATGGGGGTAGAACCTATGTATGCCGGTTATCCACCATGGGTGCATGGATTCACCGCACAATCTAAAAAAAGTTCATTCTCGGCTGACAACAATGAATTATAAAACCTTCTATAACAGAAAAAGTGATTATTGTATATGGTATACTTATTTGCAAAGAACCAAGTTACTTGAAAATCAGGGAATACAAATTGTTGAAGAAACAATTTACATTGTTTATTGAAACACCAATAATAAAAAAAAAAACAAAAAACAATATGTTCAATATTCCTTAATAAAGAAAACCGATGAATAAAATACCTTCAAAATGCACTCATATAACTTTTGTTGATTTTTTTTAATCATAGGTTTATTTATTAAGGCATTTTACTTTTCATTTTACCGAGTGGATCACGATTTAATCCATGTTAGTAGAGGAAGGAGCCGTTATAGTTGCGGTGACTCAACTGTTAGCTTTGATTCTAATTTGGAAGAGGGAAGGGGAACGTTTGGGGTTCAATATCGAAAACGATTTTCCGATGGTACACATTCAGAAGAGTTAACGGAATTATAAGTAGGACAAAAATGAAACTGCTATTTCACCATAATGCACCGTTTCCTTATCACATTCGTTCTGAAAACATAAGTACTGTTTAAATGATAAAAAGTAATTGAAGCACATTATGGAACTCATGTTACAAACTAGGGTACTACATTGTATAATGTTGAGAACATGTAATGCATTTGCTTTTAAAAATTCAATGTACTGGTATGGAAAAAGTTTGTTAATAATTAATTTACTAAAAATGCGAAAATATTTATTTCGAACCCAGAAAATCTTTCCCGTGGATCACAATATAATATTTTGAATCATAGAAACACAGCGCTTTTTGTATTTCAAAAATTGAAGATTCAAACTATTACTACAAATACTTCAACTACTCAAAAGTCACAAATTTGTACCAAATAAGACCCTTAGGAAATATATTATCGAAATTAATAATCAGAGAATACTTTTGAAAACATACTTAGGCAGAAACTGCGGTGAATCCGTGCACCCATGGTGGATAACCAACATACAACATACATACATATGTGACCCTTTGGAAATACAATTTTTCAATTTTCATGCAGGATTTCTAACGAGGTTTCGTAATTAATGCCATTTTTTTTACTTTATGATACTAATGGTTGATGATCTAGTCAAAAGGGTTTTTACTGTTTTTTCCCATATTTCTACAGTTGGTAGCCATTTTGTTCAGTTAGAGGCTAATGCATCTGCATTTTGTTTTTAAATGTCTCGATAACATGATAATATAACATTAAAATAATAATACTTTCATTGGGAAACATATACACTGTTTAAACGATGAAACTTTCGAAAACACACTTTGTAGTCCATATACGTTACTAAAGGTACTACCGTTGCATGATGTTGCAAATTTGTAACAATTAATAAAAGGCCATTTTTTCAGACAAAAATTAAAAAAAAATCTTCAAATTGTATTCAATTACGTTAATTGCATTACTGAAAATGCGAAAATATTTTTTCCAGTCCATTTTTTTTTCCTCGGTGCGAATTGGACTAGGTCAAAATTCTGAAAAATAAGCCTATTTTTACATTTCATATTTTTCAGATTGAAGTTGGTCTAGTTTGTACATGTATACTCGGAAATTCTTTTTTTTTCTATTGAACGGTATTTAGAAGTTAGAAATATGATTGTCGTGAAGAAAAAAGTTGACTATTTGGATTTCTGCATAATTTACAACACCTTTAATTAATTGTTGCAAATTTGTTAGTTTATGAAACGAAGGGTTAAGTTTTTTTTAATCTGAATAAAGAGATTTATTAACAAAAAACAAATGTTACAATTCTCGAGTACAATGATACGCAACTGCACCCTAGCAATGGGAAATCGTTCGAACTGCCGCTTGGCAGAAGCATTGCTATGTAATTTTGCAATTACCGGAAATGGATTTTTATTTGCTTTCGCGAGCATCCGTTTGAACTCTTCCTCTCCTATCGGCACAGTTGAACTCATTCGTTCACGATCCAGATATCGGACGTGCAATCACCACCGGGATATCTATCAAAGGGAAGGGGAAAATTTAATACTTCTCTCGTGTAACAATCAATCTGATTAATTGATTTTTGGATCGCTAAGCTTACCTCATTTCGTGCGGGAGGGATGGACCGTACGGCTCGTTACCGAAATCGACCAAAAAGCTTTCGTTGATCTTCATGCCCCCATTGACCGTGTCGATATCAATTAGTGCAATTGTCCCACCTGCCTTGACCATGTCCGGGTAGAATTGTTTATCCCAGGGCGAGAACAGACTCGATGACACGTACAGACGTTTGCCGTCCAGTGACAGTTGTAACATCTGGGGCCCGCCCAGAAGACGTCGGCCCTTAATCAATGTTGGGTCCGGCTGTTTTGTCAGTTCTTTGTCTTCCAGGACTTTTGTTTTGGAATCACTCAGGATGGAACCACCCAACCAGACTTGGCCGGTTAATTTGGGATTCCGGCGGTCAGTTATGTCGTACTGGCGAATGTCTCCGTGCATCCAATTGCTGAAGTAAAGGAACCGGTCATCGAGAGAGATAAGAATATCGGTCATCATGCCATTGACATATTCCGGTTCCTTTCCATCCACTGATACTTTCTTGGCCGGGCAATCAATTACCTTTTCCGTCAGATACTTGTCCGAGTTTTCGTCTTTGTAGAAACGATAGACATTGGAATATAGAGTGCAGCCCACATAACCTTGGTTTTCTTTTGGATTATGCAAAAATCTTATCTCTAGTGGAGTCATTCCTTCTTCGCCGAGATCGATTGTTTGGAACAATTCGCGTTCGTTCCATTTGTAAAAATTTAAACGCCGCCCGTACTGAGTAGGGTCCTCGATGTCCGAAGGATGATAGCCACGACGAAACAGACGAGGAGCACCCCATTCGGAGGCGACCATAACATTGAAAAAGGGCTGATACCAAAAGTCATATCCACACATAGCCACTTTATCTCCCTTGGTCCATGTTCCGACAAAGTTGAAGTTCTTATCAAACTCCACAAAGTCTCCCTTGGCTTTCCCATCGGCATCGCCCATAATCGAAATCATAATGTTTCCGTTTGGCAAACAGTGGGACGTATGAGGAGCAGTAACGTTCGCATTCTTCAGCACATCTGGTTCGATAACTTTGTGAACGGTAGGCGCCCGTGGATTTGTAGCGACGTCAACCACGAAGATCCGATCCGACGTCAAACACGGTAGAATCAGCCGATCTCGTTTCGGTGCTTTGCTTTCATCTCCCACGAAATGGCAGCTCGAGCAAGTATTCCAGCCGCTATGATGAAGCTCATTTCCCTTGCTATTCGTGAAGGTACGATGTATGACCTGTGCATAACACAAACACATCCATAAAAGATGTAGGTACTTTAATCTTATCATTCCGAGAGCAACCAAAATTAGCACCCACCTGACAATACGTGGAGCTCTCCGGGTCAACATCGACCGTCGACAGATAATCCCCGTGGGGTTCGTCCAAATCCGGCTGAACAGTGACCACGTACAGCAACTTCTCCCGGGGCCCATCGCGTACAGCATCCAGTGGAGTGGCGTAGCCTGGACCACAATAGCATTCTGGAACAAGAGCGAATTATGTAGGCAACGAGGACCGTACAGCAAATAATATTATTGTTCCGATAGCAGTTTACGCTCTTACTTGATTGCTGCATGGCTTCTATAGAAGGTAAAGGGGACACAGCAAGAAAGCGACTGTTGTTGACCGGTTTTGCCGGAATGAGCGACACTTGAGCGAATCAACTGGTCAGCAGAGATTTCGTTTGCATGAATGAGTGACTTGTTGTTTCGAAAAGATGGTAGGGTGGATAGAAAATAAACAAATTATGTCAAGCAAATTAATTTGTTGAACAAAAAATTTGAATTACTTAGGTTAAGTTTTGAGGAATAAAGCTCTTGAAAAACACAGTTTGTTTATCGCAATAGTTAATGTTAATAACTCTTGTTGAAGCTCCACAAGTCACTACAAAAGACAAGCAGTTTGATTACCCAAACCTCCCTATAACAGTAGAGCGAGTATTGCTGCCAACGTAAAGTTTGTGTTCTCTTTCAAAATGTGATACGAGTAGGTAAGCTTATCGTTTAAATTTAATTGTTTGCAGCACTCGCTGTGCCATTTTCAGCACGAATGGTTTTGGTATTCAAATGTTCAATAGGTGGCTTTCTCCAACGCATTGTTGCACACAATTTCAATATCATCAACAAATATTATCTATCTTTGTATTCAAATTCAACTAGCAACAGTGCTTCTTTCAAATTGTTAAATGAGTGATAGCAAGTAGAGATGATACAAATGTCCCTTGATAACGTCGTGCGGAGATGACTATGGGTTAAAATAAAAAAAAATTGTTTTTGATATATTTTTCTATTATTATTGAGAGCATCTGTTTTTTCACGGATGTGGACTTTCGAGGTAGTTAATCGACACGATTCAGCTGGGCAAGATGTACATTTATTCAACGAACAAACGGGTTTCAAAAATACAGCGCGACGGTTCGGATCAACTAGAAAGACTTTTTATTGCTTGCTTAGGTACACGGTACGACACAGGACAGACACAAAAGATGCGTGTGATCTGCTGGCCGTTTATTGCAAGTCTGTTTCTGTCTCTAGGTACTATTCTAATTGCCAGCAGAGTACTAGCTATTGTGTGGCGCATGGGTAGTTTCGAGTGGCGCTAAATTTTCTTGTCTCTTGGAGACTGCGAGGTAGAACGTTTGATTGATTGAACTGATTTGTTCAATAGGGATTGCAATACAACCTGATTTTCAGACAAACATACCGGCCGCCTTGCAATACTACCTATACTAACTAATCCTAATCTTTGGTAACCTAATCTAACCCATGCGCACGACTTCTATCACTAATAATGCTAATTATAACTAAACTAACAATGTACTGGTAACGAAGACTACGATGACGAAGACTACGCTGACCAAAACTGCGATGACGATACAGGTAACGGTGATTCACAGCCCAGGACTTCCAACGCAACGCCGACCCTGTGAGGGAGAACAAGTAAGTTCCTAACAAGATGGATGTAAAGCAGGGTACTTAACGTTGGGTGGGGTTGGGGTGACAGGTCCGACCCGTCCGATCGCGACCGCGTCACCCCCCATGGCTTTAGGGCTGGAATCCTGCTCAGACTGGCTGCGTCTGGTTGCGCTTCTGCAACTACGGGACTGGACGATCCTTACCAACGATACGGAAACCGGACGATATCTACCAACGGTGACAAACGACAGGACACGGAGACACATATCGCTTGTAGTACGGATGGCGGTTGAACGGACGATGTGGACTGGACTGGACTGGACTGGACTGGACTGGACTGGATGACGTGACGACAGGAGAATGGAACAACTGGATGACTAGATGGCTAGATGACTAGTTGACTAGATGACTGGATGTGGTCCACCGGACCGATTCGACCTAATAAGATGAGAGGGTGCTTTTTTATCTTTTTAATCACACATTACAAAAACTTCCCTGGAGCGGAGGCCTCCTGGCCTCCGCGAGCGCCCCATGCGCTGATGACGATGAAACTGCGATGCAAAGCTACGACGATGATGGAGGGTCACTGTCAGCTCACGATGACCCCCAGGTAAAGTTGGCCAAACTCGCTGAAGATCTTGTTTGCTGACTACGTGCAGAAAACATGTACCATGGATTTGTCTTCGACGTACTTGAAATCCACCGGTGATGTAGCTCGAAACAACAAGACGTGTCGATGGGAAAAAAAGAAATGGGTCGAATTCGGTGGACAACTTTACTGATGATTTTTAATCTGCTTAATATGATGGTGAATCTGGTTGGATGATGGCTTGGTAATCGACTGGAAAGTTTGCTGTTCTAGGGGGGATGAATTCGGTTTCGTCGTCTACGGCGGAATGGACAACAAGTCTCTGGAACTGTTCGTTACGAAAACGCTGATGAAGTTCATCCAATCTTCTCAATCCCTCACGCACGGAAGTAACAAGAAGCTGAGCTTCGGTACGAATTTTCGCAAGGTAATGTTTAATCCACAGGATCATCGCATATTTTCTATTTTCGCTAAGTGCATGTACGCGCGCTAGCCGGCCGCCAACACGAATTATGCTAACGACAAACACATGATACAAGAAGAGGATCGCGAATGATGCCTTAAGCGGTCGTCCTCTCTTGAGAACGTCGTATTTCCCTGGGAAACATTCTGGTTGACGATCGACTCGGGGGATGGCTGCATACTGATTAGGTTTCCACAGTAAACTCACAGTCTTCGAAGCTACAGTCGTAGAATCCACTGTCAAGGAAGCGCGCTCGTCGCTAAGGTGATCCGGTAATGCAGACAGTACTTGTGCTGAATTTGAGTTGAACTTTCTCAACAAAAAACAATCTGCTGCTGCTAACTCAGTCACCTCCTTTCTTAACTTCTTCGCACTGTCAACTGAACTCGCTACAGTTAGCGAATCATCGACATGCGTTCCGTATTGAAGACTATTAGCTGCTTCATGATATGATTCCTCCCCACTTTCTGCTAGCTGCTGAAGGCACTTGGTTGCCAAATAAGGTTCACATGTTGTGCTATAAGTCACAGGTACGAGCTCGGACATACGAACGGGAATTTCTGGAGATTCTCTCCACAGACTACGGTGCAGAAGATGACCTTCGACTTGTACCTTCTTTTCGCTGTTGGTAAACTGGTTTTCTACGCTGGAAGACCGTTTCAATGCTGCGTTACGCGACTCCCCCAGTTGCCGAATTACGTGGTCACGTTTCGGCAAAAAGACACCTTCTCTATCGCAGTCACGGTTGTTGGTTTCAGCTGAAAACTCCTCGTTAGTCGACCTTTCAACGGATTTTTTACTCGCTGCTACTGGACATGCCACAGTGGAAAACGAATAGCTTGCAGATTCTTCCGGAATGGTGCCTGCGATGATCCATCCAAGTACGGAATTTTGCAGACTAGGGCCATCCTTCGTCACTCTAAATCTGCCTTCCAGAAGCAGATCGAAAAAGTATTCTGCGCCGATAATGATGTCGATCTCTCCTGGTTCCGAAAACCTGGGATCGGCAAGCTGATCTTCTGTGGGTAAACTCCAACTCTCGAACTCTATTCGTTTTGCAGGAAGTGTGGCTGTCAGCTCAGGTAAAACAAAGAAATTCATAGCAGTGTTGAATGCTGAAATGTGCGCGGTGCGAGCACTAACGGAAGCTTCCACCAGTTTGCTTGACACAGCTCGTGATCCACCGATGCCTTGAACGGTGAGGTTTTCTGGAACGTGTCGCAGTTTTAGTTGTTGGCTGAAACGAGTGGTCATAAAGCAAAACTGGGAGCACGAATCGAGCAAGGCTCGGGCTAGACGGGTATTTCCAAGAGTGTCTTGGATTCGAACAATGGCTGTGGACAACAGGACTTGTTTCGTAAGGTTCGGTGTGTGGGAGGGAAGTGCTATGGCTTGCTGAGGGTCTGTGGTGAGAATGGGCTGTGTAACTGGATACGAGGTCGAGGGTTGAGTGTTGGGAGGGTGGCTTGGGGTTGGCTGGTTGGATATCGGTGGGGTGTGTGGTGGTGATGAAGACTGACGACGAGGCTGAGACACTGAAGGTGTAGGACGAGTCGATTGCTGCGAGACGGAGGATATGGGGTGTAAAAGCGAGTGATGACGCATTCCGCAATGGTGACAGGAACCTTTCACACAATCACGAGCTAGATGACCGGAGGACAAACAATTGTAGCACAATCTAGCTCGCTTCACTGATCCACTTCTTTCACTGACAGTTTGTTTCAGAAATTTGGTACACCGAAAGGCAATATGAAACACATCACCACAAAACGGACACTTCACTTGGGATGGAACTGCAGGGTTGCTAACACCAAACTTGAAACGATTCTCGCTGCTTTCTGGTCGTTGAGGTCCCCGATGAGCGATGGATTCCAACATCGAACAATGGTTGCGCAGGAAACACATCAGGTCGTCGTACAGCGGAACCTCTTTGGAATTGTGGTGGGTTTCCCACTGGCGCAGGGTGGATTGATCCAGGCGAGAACACAGCATGTGAACCAGGAGCGTGCTCCACTGGCCTGGGTTCTCGCCTACTTTTTGCAGCATTTGGAGGTTCCGCTCGAATTCGCTGAGCAACATGTTGAGTGAATCGTAACTCTCCTTCCTCATCGGCTCGATGGAACACAGGGAGTCCAGGTAGGATTTCACCAGCAGCTTCCGGTTTTCGTACCGCTTTTCGAGGGTAGACCAAGCGATATCGTAGTTTGCGGCGGTGATGTCCACTGAAGCAATCGCTTGTAGAGCTTCACCCGTCACGGCCGAACGAAGGTAGCAAAACTTGTCAGTATCGCTGAGTTGATTGCTGGAGTGGATCAGGCTTTTGAACGAGTCTCGAAAAGTTACCCATTCTTTGGTCTTCCCACTAAAGAACGGCAGGTTAATTTCCGGCAACTTCACCCTTGCCAGAGTTGATGGGGGACCAGGAGATTCGGCTGCACTTGCTGGAGTTGCGTGGGTTGAGGCTCGTATCGCTGACAATTGGCGCCGGAGTTCACTCTTCACCACACAGTAATCTTCCTCGAATTCTATCAGAATTCCCACATTCTCGTCCTCCCTTGCTTGATCCAATGCCGTTTGTTCACTGAATTCGTCCGTTGAAGCGCTCAGGTGGTCAGTTTGCAGCTCAATTTCGGTTCTCACTTTTTTAAACTGTTCAAAGGTGGATTCTAACAGTTCCAACCGCACACTTATAAGTTCACTGTTGTTGCTTTCACTGGACGCAAACTGACGCACCGAGTTTAAAGTTCTTCGCAGGTTTCGATCCTGCTTAATAAGCTCACGCAATTCACTGGGCATTGTCACAAGCAAGGGTTCACTGGGTAGCACTATTTCGCCTTCACTGGATCACCGAATACACCTTGACACCCGACCGATCAACTCAACGTCTCGCGCAAATGATTGACAGCAATAATAAAGCAGGTTTTCCGGAGCTGATGTACCGCAAAAATCAGCCAAATGTCTCAGCCTAGCAGTTAATCAAAATCAGCCAAATTCCGATTGTGGTCCGGGTGCAAATCCAACCAGCAGTTAATTTAAAGTTTTCTTCTCGACCAACACTCAAGCGAGAAGTCCAAAAAACTTTACACAGGCCAAAATGTGTGGGATTCTAATTTCTCGATCACCACAGCCCTCAATAAAAAGCAAAATAGTACTTCCCTGTATTCCTGTTGGCCACGAAGATCCTCTGCGATGGAGAACAGCATCCGTTGCGACTCGTCCAGAATCGCACAAACCAGCAACGAGTTGCTAAGAGGCAGCACGGGTGATCAAACGGCCAAAATGTCGTTCAATCGGCAGCCACCGAAAGTTCGGCAGCAAACAGCAACAGCACCAACTCCTAAAACCGCTTCGCAGTTTCTTGCCAATCCTGGCTCACTTTTTGCACTTTTTATGCACTATGTGCAATCACTTTTCCCCCGATATATCACAAATGATCGTCACATTAAGCGTAAGCATAAAATTCTTGTGTTTTACACAATTCAACATCAATCACCGTATTGTTTACGCAACATTAATCCCCCACACAAAGCACAAATAATTTGCAGGAATTCCAAATATTCAATTTGGTTTTAAACGGAATAATCATCCGCCAATTAATCACGGGAAAACGGTACAATTTTTCTCTTCTCAAAGTGGCAAACGAATATAGCGGCAATAACTTGCCAATCAGCCACGAGAAAACGGCACTTTTTACTTTCCCCCCAAGTGGCACACGCTATTTTTAGGCGGCAATATTAACCCGCCAACCAGACAGGACAAAGCAATTTTCTTCTTTCCTGCTAACCGACGCACTGATCAAAACGACTCCTTTGGTGCACACTTAGCACGTACAAAGGGTCAACGACCGAACAACACACGCTTGCCCAGCACTTTGTCGCAGCTCACGGTGTTCACCAAGATCACTTGTTCCGCGGTGGCTTGTAAAAGTCCCGACATCCGGCTCTCGAAGGACCAATGTTTTTTCACGGATGTGGACTTTCGAGGTAGTTAATCGACACGATTCAGCTGGGCAAGATGTACATTTATTCAACGAACAAACGGGTTTCAAAAATACAGCGCGACGGTTCGGATCAACTAGAAAGACTTTTTATTGCTTGCTTAGGTACACGGTACGACACAGGACAGACACAAAAGATGCGTGTGATCTGCTGGCCGTTTATTGCAAGTCTGTTTCTGTCTCTAGGTACTATTCTAATTGCCAGCAGAGTACTAGCTATTGTGTGGCGCATGGGTAGTTTCGAGTGGCGCTAAATTTTCTTGTCTCTTGGAGACTGCGAGGTAGAACGTTTGATTGATTGAACTGATTTGTTCAATAGGGATTGCAATACAACCTGATTTTCAGACAAACAGCATCGAATTCAAATTTTTACACAAGATAGCTGGCAAATAACTTCATTTTTCATTGTAAAAGTAATTTCTCAGAAATATTTAGTTTGAATTATCGATCTTCTAAAATTATTTTTGATGCAGCAGAAAGCAAAGCTTTGACTAAATGCTTCGTTAGAATGTTGTCAAACTATATTTAGTAGAATTATAGGAAAAAATATCAAAAGTCAACACACTAACACATTTTTAAGTCCTAGAGTAAATGATCTTGAGCGGAACTAGTCGAAATCTGATCTTGAGCTGAACCATTTACCTTTCCTAAGATCTAGGCAATGATTGTTTATGAATCTTATCAAAATGTTGAAAAAACACTTTTTCAAGATCTTTTCATACAACCACTGACATTTTTATTAACAAAACAAAACAACAAAATTTATTAACTGAAATAATGTCATTAGAAGATTTAAAAACATACGCATTTCTGCTGCAAATTTCATCAAATTACGCTGACTTTGAACGTCAATTTATGTCACCCTTGACCGTTAAAAACTGATTCTTAATGAATAAAATGGTTGGAAAACTTATAAAAAAACATTATTCGGGTTTTTGTAACAAGTTTTCTATCAAAATATCAATTTATGGAGTAGTTTTTAAAAGTAAAATATGATCTTGAGTGGAACCATCTTCGATCTTGAGCGGAACTACTTGCTTTCGAAATAAACCGCTAGGTGCGCTGCCTTATGCCTAATGTCTCACACGCGGTTTTAACCCCTGAATGTATGCAGCACCTTTGTAAATTTCTTATTATATCAGCTTAAGGAAAGAAAAGATACAAAATTAAGTTCGAATGGAACAAAAATTAATAAACTTGTGTAACAGCGTACCAAAGGCACACAAAAAGTTTATTTTTGTTGGTACAAGAAATTTGTTTCGACGACGGGAAGGAGGAGGAATGCTTGCATACATATTTTTTGGCATAATTCGAGAACTAATGAAGACAACAAAGTTAAGTCATTATTTCAGAATAAGAATCAATCTTCATTGAAATTACTATTCGTACTTTGAGAAATACCTAGCTTTCATTTAAAGAGGTTGTTTTAGAAGAATTCCAATTGAAAACGATATACTACCTAATAAACTAAAATTCAAATTGATTTTTACACACATTCCTTCACATTTCACGAAATTTGGAGGAAACTTTTATCACAGCATCTGTGTCACAGAACACGAAATTTTGAAATATTTACATAATAATAATAATAATATTTATTAGAGACCTTTTAACCTTGAGAGGTCATTCGGGTCTGAAGTTGAAATATTTACAGATTTCATAGATTTTTTGAATTTCGAATGGATTTCCATAATTATAATTATTTGGTTTCTTACTTTGAAGTAGAAAAGTATGAAAAGATTTTCAACGTAAACTGATTTTTCCCAAATGAACTATAAAAATGACACTATTTATCATTAATTTCCAATGAAATTAAAGGAATAAAGGGAATAAACAAACACAAAAAACAGATTTTTTTCTCAAAAACATTGATTTAGAGCAATGTACAGTTTTTTTTTGAAAAATCTGTAATTTAAGGCATCTTCTTTTGTATTACTGACTTTGTCGTTACCTTCAAAAGTTGTTCGGGACAAAATGACCCTAAAGACGCACATTCAAATAATCAATCAAATATACTAACGAATTTAATTTTTGAGGTTAAAAAAAACTAAAATTTGAGTTTAGATAATCGATTCTTTCAAAATAGGATACAGTGAATCAAAGTGAAAATTTGACTTTCTTTAAGCTGGAAATAAATTTGAACGGATATTTTGAGAACAACTTTGGGACGCTAAGTTTCATTTCTTAAGAAAAAACATTAATTTTTGAACTTTAAAATCTTCAAAGATGAAATTTAATTGAAGTTTTCTCAGTTACACAAGTATTAGGAATAAGAGCTATTAAAGATGTTGACATGCAGAAGAAAATGGTTCCGCTCAAGATCATATTTTAGTTCCGCTCAAGATCAGAATTCTTTTTTTTTTTCAGTAAAACAGCTTTTGAGTTATTAGGATTTACTCTAAAATTTTCTAAAAATCATCATTAGAAAGCAGAAACCAAGATCTTTCCGCTGAACTTAAAAAAAAATTGTTCGGATATAATCCATAGCCTTACCGCTTGATCAACTTATCCGAGTTGCGTCGAATCGAGCCATTTAGTTTCGCTCAAGATCATTTACCCTACATATAAAATCTTCGAAAAAAAAAAACCTTGCGCTTTACAAAATCTGTAAAATGATAAGCTTTTCAAGCTTAAAATTGAGCATATCTTTCGGGCGCTCTTAGAGAAAACTCTTAACTGTATGCTGCTTTCAATTAAACTTATGTGCCAATTTCTATAGAACTGAACTATCAGCGGTGAAATATTTCAAATTTTCAATAAATACAATTGGGTCATTTGGGAGCGCCACGGTCCTCGACTGGTCCGGAAGGCGTAAAGCATGGATCATCTTAAATCATCGCTCCTTGTTGTCGGATCTGGAATGTTTTGACAGTAGGGGAGATAAGGGCATAACGAGCACCCAGGGCATAATAAGCGCTCCTTTTTTTTTTTTTTTCTAAAGTACGTATTTTCTTAAACAAATTTTCATGAGGATTTGTTTCGTACTACCAATTGCATAAATTTTTCACGAAAAAGGAAATATCCTTTTCATCTTTACAGATCTATTAAATAATAACCAGCTAGGTTCTCAAGTGACGAAAATATAATAATTTTTGAGCACCACCAAATAAGCTTTTATGACCTTTAAATCATCTTGATCTAAAATGTATGCACTGTAATCAATTATAAAACGCGTTTTTACATAAATTTGTTGACCTGGGGTGAACAGAGCACTATTAATCAGGGCAGTAAGAGCATTTTATGCCTTATAATCTAGCAGCGAATTCATCTCGATGAAGTCAACTGAATAATAGAGCTACAGCTTGACTTATTTCATCTGTCGATTTGGCTTATTGGTAAGGTGTCGGAGAGTAGTAGACTCGAGTTCGATTCCTGTTCGAGAGGATTTTTTTCACACATCATTCATGATTGATTTTTTTGATTGTTACATCATACGGCTAAGAGCATCATCCGTCAAAAAAAACACCAAAAACATAATGTATGAGCATGTGTTAATTCTTTGAAATCTACAAACAGACCTAGATTATTTTGTTATTGCTTTGTTTGATTAATCTACGCCTCACCGTTTAGTGCAAAATACATCGATCATGAATGATATATGAAAAAAATCACCTTGTCCAGGAATCGAACTCGAGTCTACCTGTCCGACACCTTACCAATAGGCCAAATCGTCAGATGAAACAAGTCAAGCTGTAGCTCTATTATTCTGTTGATTTCATCGAGTCAAATTCGCTGTTAGATTCCCCGCCAGAAAACGCTCATCGTGCCTCGATTAATGGTGCTTATACTGCCCCAGGGGGGGTTCTCATTATGCCCTTTCTGTGACTGATTTTCAGCTCACGGCAAAAAATTTGAAAATGCATTTTTAATCGTTTTTATCTACTTTTCAAGTTTCATCTAATTAGGCAATAGACTATTTGAGTGTCTGAACACGAAACAATGATGTAATTCACATATTATAGCTGTTCTCTATGGTTAAATAAGCGTTTTCCTTAAGGTGGCCACTATGCCCTTATCTCCCCTACGATTTGTTTTGTTTCAAAAAAAAATAACACGAGATGGAAGCCGCCAGACGAAAATTAATTTTGGACATCCACGTTAAAGACCTGCACGATAAGGTTCAAAAACCGCGGAATCGTTAAAAATGGTTAAATTTACCGTGTGCTGCGTTCTCAAACGTTTTCGTGAGATGCATACTATCGATCGGCAGGTTCATTCCAAGCGTCATAGTGGAACTAAGGATCGGAAACTGCATTTGAAGTTGTTGAAAACGATCACGGCAAATCCAGAGCAGTCGGACTAAGACATCGCCAAGAAATTCAATGCCGAACTGTCGTCTGTGCGAAAGAATACGATCTTATCGGGCCAGTAAGCAACCAAACCGGACATTGAAGCAGAATGTAGTAGCCAAAGGACGTATCCGGATAGTATACAACAAGGTTCTAACGAAGTACGGCAGATGCATCCTCATGGATGACGAAACGTACGTGAAGATGGATTTTGGGCAGCTTCCTAGCCAAAAATTTTATAAAGCCACTGCAGTGGTGCACTGTACTGGTCGGAGTGATGTCCCCGGCATGTTCGAATTCGTTTTCGCTGATAAGTTTGCAAGAAAGTGTTTGATCTGGCAAGGTATTTACAGCTGCGGACGAAAAACACCGGTTTTTGTGAAAAACAAGGCCATGGACTCCGAAATGTACAAGGAGGAGTGCCTGAAAAACGTTTTTTTTTTCGTACATTAGATCTCACAAAGGACTAGTAAAGTTTTCGCCAGATTTGGCAAGCTGCCACTACAGCAAAGAGGTACTACAGTGGCATCAGGCCAACGTGTGGATTTTGTCGAAAAGAACATCAACCCACCCAACTGCCGTCAATTCCACCCTATCGAAAAATTTTGGGTAATTGTCAAGCAGCAGATGAAGAAGAATGGTAGGACGATTCGAGATGGAACAGAGATGAAGAGATAGTGGAACAAAATGGCCGCTGAGGTCAGCGAATAGTGGGTCCAAACTATAATGAGTGGTACTCGACGATTTTTTAAAATTATTTTTCCTTTAAAGTGCTATAATAACTCTACATTTGAAGTACAAAACATTTCTATTTCTTTTACATAGCTCCGAGATAGACCCGTTTTAATGCGTCCAGATTTGTCGGGATCCATGCTTTATTCAACATCGAGGAAATTTTTCAGTTTGGAACAAGTTTAAATTTTTTAATACCAAAAACAGGTAATATGCTCTAAAAATTTTATATCACATTATGACATCACATATGAAGTTTAAAAAGATAATTGAAATACAAAAGATTTGGGAGAATTGAGTGGTAAAGTAGTGATAAATTGCAAAAGACTCGTTTTCTCAAGAAGTTTAATCATTTTTTTCAATGAGTTTCCAAGGATTTTGAAGCTTTTTGAATGACAGTTTTTATTAGCTTAATATAAATGTTTGACTGTATAAAGGGTGATACGGTCAAAATTTGGTCAATATCAACTTAACGTATTTCTTTCAATTTTGCATTTAAAAAACCTGAACACCCCTCATTTTGAAGGTGTGTGTGTGTGTAGAATGTTGCTCCTATTTTGATTTTGGAATTCACTCTTCAGTTGTCAAAATGCCGTACAAGGAAGAAGAGCAGCATATCAAAATTTTGCTCGCGCATCGCGAAAATCCGAGCTACTCGCACGCAAAGCTGGCAAAATCGCTAAAAGTTGCCAAATCAACCGTAACAAATGTAATTAAAGTGTTTGGGGAACGTTTGTCGACAGCCAGGAAGTCTGGATCGGGAGGAAATCGAAATCCGGAAGCCGCTGAGACGACAAAGAGAGTTGCCGGTAGTTTCAAGCGAAATCCTAACCTCTCCGAGATACCGCAAATAAGCTGGGTGTATCGTCTACAACCGTGCATCGAGCCAAAAAACGAGCCGGACTATCGACTTACGAGAAGGTACCCAAGCAACCAAAAGTCTCATATCTACTTAAAATCGTGCATCCAAAGTTCGAATTACGCTGGACAAAGATTCCAAAGGGATTTGGTATCGAATTTTCTCGAATGTGAGCATGAGAGTTACAAAAGTTTCCTCAAAAAGCCTTCTATGGACTTGAAGTTCCTAAAAGTTCCTCAAAAAGCTTTTTTTGTGACATATAAATCGTATCCACACAGCATAAAAGTTACAAATAAGGTCTCAAATAGCCTTCTGTGGACTTCAAGTTCCTAGAAATTCCCCAAATAGCTTTTTTGTGACATGTCAATCGCACCCACACAGTATAAAAGTTACGAATTAGGTCTCAAATAGTCTTCTGTAAACTTCAAGTTCCAAGAAGATCCTCAAAAAGCCTTCTGTGAACTTCAAGTTCCAAGAAGTTCCTCAAATAGCCTTTTTTGTGACATGTCAATTGCATTATTCAGAATAAAAGTTACAAATCGGGTCTCTAAAAGCCTTTTATGGACTCGAAGTTCCAAAAAGTTCCTCAAATAGCCTTTTTTGAGACATGTCCACCATTTCATGAATATTAAATGTGAACGAACATCACAAAAGGGCATATAATAAAAAAATCATTTTTTGAAGCTCGGAGGATCGGGTTCAAATCTGGTACCAGGACTAATTTTTTCCATTAGGTTCTTTGATTGCTTGAGTAAGCGAATCAAATAATTGTGTAGCAGAACTGGCGTGCGTGCTGGCATGTATCGAACAAAGTTAAAAACAAAGCAATTAAGTAAGATCAATTGAGGGAGGTGATGGATGCCGAGAAACCGGCAGTGGCTGATGATGACCAAAGTAAGAGAGGAGAGGAGAATAACTTTTTAGTTTTTGCTGATTAAATGTTTACTTGTGGGCTGAATAGAAGGCCGTTCAAATCTGTAATGGAACTTCAAAGTTTCAATAAGAACTTAAATTTTGGGCTGAATAAAACGAACTTCAGCACATTGATTTTGCTGATTAAGCTGTGTTCGACCTTTTTAACGAGAATTTTGGTTGCTTCGGTAGTGACTCCAAATCGCGATGATAAACAAAATACGACGGCCAAAGCGCGATCCCGGAGGCTGTACACGACGATGCTGACGAAGTGTGACTGCGTGATAATGGACGACGAAACCTACGTCAAAGCCGACTACAAGCAGCTTCCGGGACAAGAGTTTTATACGGTGAAAGGAAGGGGAAAGGTAGCAGATATTTTCAAGCACATGAAATTGTCAAAGTTCGCGAAAAAATATCTGGTTTGGCAAGCCATCTGTACCTGTGGCTTGAAAAGCAGCATTTTCATAGCTTCCGGGACTGTCAACCAAGAAATTTACGTGGAAGAGTGTTTGAATAAACGTCTGCTGCCTTTCCTGAAGAAACACGGTTGTTCCGTACTGTTTTGGCCGGATTTGGCATCTTGCCATTACGGTAAAAAGGCCATGGAGTGGTACGCCGCCAACAACGTGCAGGTGGTTCCCAAGGACAAGAACCCTCCCAACACGCCAGAGCTCCGCCCAATTGAGAAATACTGGGGTATTATCAAGCGGAACCTAAAGAAGACCAAAAAACTGCTAAGGACGAGTAGCAGTTCAAGGAAAACTGGCTTTCTGCGGCGAAGAAGGTGGACAAGGTGGCTGTACAAAATCTGATGGCAGGGGTTAAGCGTTAGGCCCGGCAATTCGGATTTGGAAAAGCGGAAGCCTAACTGAATATTTTTCCTGATATTTATACTAATCAAACTTGAAAAAGAAATTTAATTTGATTTTTTAAATAAACGATTTCTCTGATTTACACGCGTTTTCCCTTGACCGTATTTCGACCGTATCACACTTTAGTTGGCAGTTGGAAAAGACAATATAAACGTTTATATTCATGAGAGAAATACGCCTGCAACTTAGATAATTCACAAAAATATGTCAAAAAATATAACAAGATTGTTTAATTCAATGAAGAAGTTAAAAAATTTGTGTGATTAATAATCACCAGATTTTACGATATTGTTGATTTTTTTTGTTTGAATAGGAAAAACTATTAACTTCCAAAGATTATTGCCTCGATTACAGAAATTCGTTCGTAGGGCTTGTGATATAGCTCAGTTGGCAAGTCGATTGCTTCCTGAGCCGGTATCCGTGAGTTCGAGCCCAAGAGTAAACATCGATCACAGTTGTACCGGATAAGTTTTTCAATGACTTGTCCGCCAACTACATCGTTGATATAAGTCGCGAATGACATAAAGATGTTAAAACGACTATAATCGAAACAAAAAAAAAAAAAAAATTCGTTCGATAATAACAAATTTACAGTTTTAATACCTATTTATTGAAAATAAATTCTGGGTGAGGCCTTTCTTGATGATAGATATTTGAATTTGCGAGTCTTAACATCAATTGTCCTTTTCCTTTCATTTATATTTGCCAGAAATGTATATGGCTCAATTCAATATGAATAAGAGTTACAGCAAAAAACTTTTAGGAGTTTTAGAAAATTATGGGCTATAAATAATGAAACCTCAATCATACTGCTTAGTTTACAGTCTGATTCAATAGTTTCAATAAGAAACTTAGACATTTCAGGAGATCAGCCATCACTTTTTTGACTACAAACACTCTTCACCCCCACTTAAAAAAACAGAGATTCAAACAGATCCCTAATTTGTTAGTTTTTTCTACTGTTTTTTCAACAATATTGATAAAATGCCGAAGCAGATTTTGATAATTCAATTTGCTGCACAAATTGCTAAAACTGACGTCTTTTGAAAATAACGTCTTTGCACAGCGATCAAAGAGGTTGATTTAAAAACAGCACTTAAACAGTGTTGATTGACGTTTTCAAAGATTATCTCGCAGTATAAAGTAGAAAGGCGTAGAACGTTCTCCGTCCAAGAGTGGCGTTATTTTAGAAAGGTTGGAAAATTCGAGCAAAACATGAAAACGTCAAAATAGAATCTTGGAAAAACGATCACCAACACAAGTCCCGGGACGATATTTGTAGTGGTAAATTTTCACGAATTCCCAATGGTCGAGAAAATAGGGGAAATGATCGCAACCGGCTTGGCATGTATCGCTAGGTTTTACTCACGCGACTTTCGTGAAGGAAACCGTGCCTAACCGTGAGAACAACACAAGCTGAGGAAAAATCTCAGTCCTCGTGCGATCATTGGAATGGAAGCTTCTTTATAGATTAGTGCAACTCGCGGCCCGGTTTGTGCGGATGAAAATTATTCGGTTGAGATCTTTTTTTTTTCGCAATTCCTAATTTGGAATAAAAGTTAGATTCCACTCGCGCTCGAGCTAATAAAGTCTTATTCTAGTGCTAGTGGCGAGGCACGCGATTTTTAGAAGTGCTTTTTCCGTTCCCTGCTGAAAGAATATTATTTCATTTCGTGATTAAGACAGTATCGCTGAGGGTGCTAAATCGTTGGAAAAAGTAATAAATTGTAAATCTGACAAAAGGAAACTGCGCTCACGTTTATTCTTTGCGCTCGCGTTTGAGGAAGAAAGTTCGTCCAAGTGGAATACATCTTGGTTCCGTACATTTAACAACAGTTCCGGACGGCAGCGTGTGAAGGGAAGTGAAACGAAACAATGGTATCGGAGACGACGAAGACGACCGAAGGCAGCTCGGCAGCAGGACAGTCTTCCGGTTCCGTGGCAACCGGCGGGGCACACGACGTCGTCGTCGGCAGCAAGGAAGTCCCCGGAGGAATTTGTCCAGTGTGCAATCAACCGGCTAAGAAGCGCTGCTCCGGGTGCAGTTCTGCGTACTATTGCAGCGTCGACCATCAAAGGCAGGACTGGAAGCATCATAAAAATGTTTGCCATCCATTCAAAGTATGTTTCCGTTTCAGGGCATCGGGAGAATGGGCAGCATGAAGTGGCATGGCATGGGATGGGATGGGAAGGCGAATTTATTATTATGCGCTTTTTTCATTTGACGGTGAAGGAAATTTCTGGTTGTTCGCTCGCTTTTCCCTGTTGTGCCTTTTTTGCAACGCTAGTAATAGTGAAAGTGGGTTAGAGGTGTTCAAAAATAGCTCCGATGGGTATGATATTTTTAGTGACCTTTGGATTATTAATTTCAATGATCATTATGCTTCTAATGATTTAATGAAAAATACTTTAGTTAAAATTCTATCGGTCTAACAATGTAAATTTTGATAGTTTGTGGTTTGATGGTTATAGATACGAGATATGAGAAAATTTTACCGGTACACGAAATGTAATTTCGGGTACACGAAGGTACACGGAATGTAATTTCGTGAGTTGTCTGACAACTCGTTACTCGCACATTTCTCATTATTTCACGATTAATTAGCATTCTCTAATTGAGATAGTGGAAAGACTAGGCCCGCAGCTCAATCTATTTATGAACCATGACGATAGATGCATACTTTTGCAGCAGTTTTCGTACAAAATTGTGGATTGAAGTTGAAAAGCAAAAAATTCAAGTTAGGAACGTATGTTTAGAACGTTAATTGATAAAACTTTCAGGTCACCATTTTCATTTTACTAATCAGTGGGAAGTATCCCTATATGCGCATCCCGGGTTAAATAAAGGTAAATAATGATATCTCATCAAAACAGTTATAAAGCATTTTGTTGTTATAAGTTGAAATTTAAAAATCATGTGTATCATGAATCTTTAGACATAAATGTTAATATATAAAAAAAACAAAATCAAACATTTATCAAAAGTTTCAGGATAAGATATTCAAATAGGAAACTGCTGTTGCATGATGCCCCGTTTGACGGTACATAACATTATGAATCCATCAACATGGCGTAAATTTGTGCCTTTTGATTTTGCAACCAACATGGCGTTAGTCAATTCATTGCTTAAAACGTTTATTATTGTCAGGTAAATGGCTAATTATCTTTGTAACGGTTTTTATGAGAGCCATATATGTAAGTATCTATCTGAAGCCATCTTGAAATCGACTTTTAATCCTATGAAACCCTCAAATATGGGTAAATAGGCTAAACTAATAGAAGTCAAGTTTCTCTTTCTGACGCCATCTTGAAATCCAAGATGGCGACATCCGCTTGCTGAAAATCCCATTCAACTTATACCCATATTCCGAGGGTTTCATACGATTTTCAGTCATTTACAGCATTTTAAAGTTGAGCGGATGAATCCAGATCAGATCAGCTCAAGCGTTGGACTGAGCATTTTGAACAACTCTTCCGAGTTACAAATAGCAATGGCCAACAGAACCCGCAGCTCGAGGCGCCCACAGTAAGTCGCATTAATGGCGTAAACTCGGAAGCGCCCTCGCTGGCTGAAATAAAAGCGACAATCAAGGACATGAAATCCAAAAAAAGCGCCTGGAATCGATTGCATTCCTGCTGAAATGCTCAAAGCCGACCCTGCCTTGTCAGCACAAATGTTGCACCGTCTTTTCGCTGACATTTGGGATACTGCAACATTCCCGGCCGACTGGATGCAGGGTATCCTCGTAAAGGTCCCGAAGAAAGGAGACCTAACAGAGTGCGGTAACTGGCGTGGCATAACTTTGATCTGTACAACCCTCAAAGTACTCTGCAAAGTGATCCTGAACAGGATCCAGGAGAAAATCGACGCTACACTCCGACGGCAACAAGCTGGATTCCGATCCGGACGATCATGTGTGGACCACATCACAACGCTACGAATAATACTGGAACAAATCAACGAATTCCAGGACTCTCTTCTGCTGGTTTTCGTTGATTTCGAAAAAGCATTTGACCGACTGAACCACGAAAACATCTGGGCTGCTCTTAGACGACGAGGGATCCCAGAGAAACTAGTCCATCTCATCGAGGTACAGTACGAGGCATTTTCGTGCAAGGTCTTGCACGACGGTGTCTTGTCCGAACCAATCCCGGTAACTGCTGGAATGAGACAGGGATGTGTTTTGTCACCGCTGCTTTTTCTCATCGTAATGGATGAGATCTTGACAGGATCGATTGACTGTAGACCAAACCGAGGATTGCCGTCTAATCCTTCAGCAATTGAGCATTTGAACGACCTTGACCTGGCAGACGATATTGTTTTGCTCGCCCAAACACAACAAGACATGCAGAGCAAACTCGACGACCTCACCGAAAGCTCCAAGGCAGCAGGTCTCAAAATCAATGTCGGAAAGACCAAGTCGATGGAAATCAACACAGAAAATCGTTCCAGTTTCGTGGTAGCTGGACAACAGGTTGAGACAGTGGAGTGCTTCCAGTATCTTGGTAGCCAGATTACGCCTGATGGTGGTACCAAGAAGGACATCGAAACCCGGATCAGAAAAGCCCGATTTGCGTTTGCGAGTCTACTACGAACTAAGATCCGAATCTTCAACTCAAACGTCAAATCCGTATTGCTGTATGGGTGTGAAACTTGGTGCACATATGCGGTGACGACGCGAAAACTGCAAGTTTTTGTGAATCGCTGCCTGCGGAACATCATCCGCGCTTGGTGGCCTGGCAACTGGATCTCAAACGTTGAACTTCATCGCCGGTGTCATCAAAAGGCGCTAGAAATCGAGATTCGGGAACGTAAGTGGAGATGGATTGGGCACACGCTGTAAAGAGATGAAAACGAGATTTGCAGACAGGCGCTTGACTGGAATCCAGATGGGCATCGAAGAAAAGGCAGGCCCAAAAGCTCGTGGCGAAGTCTAGCCGCTGAAATCCGCACAGTTGACGAGAACCTTGGCTGGCAGCAAGTGAAGACGCTGGCTCCGGATCGCCAGCAGTGGAGATCTTTTATCTCAGCCCTATGCGTCGGTCAATCGGCGCCGGACCCTTAGGTAGGTAGGTAGGTAGGATGAAACCATCTTGGATATCAAGATGATGTCGGACAACGAAATTCAACTTCCGTTCGTTTAGCCCTTTCACCCAATACCCAATATTGTGGATGTTTCATGAGATTGTCAGTCATTCAAAGCTTTGAAAAGAGAAGCGAAAGCCGCTTTCATAGATTTATGATGGCCTCAAGCAACACATTTTTTTCCTACTAGTTGGGCCCTTTCACTCAATACCAGTGATTGAATTTTGCTGAGCATGAATTGATCAACCATCTCTCGCTCAACGCTTTACTCGGAAGCAAAGGTTGCTTTGAGGAAGCGAAAACGACAAAACCGATGATGCATACGCTCTCACATGGCCCGCCTTCAAGAAGCAATATACATTCGAGGCAGCGAATCCTAAAAACCAAACGAATGGCTCTCACTCATCTCCTGTTACATTCTTTAGGGAACCGAATTCAAAAGGCAGAGCAAACCCGAGTCTCCTCGTTTGTGCCTGGATCGAATACCCGAGTTTTTTCTGCTATTGCTATTATTGCACAGCAACCGCACGCAGGCAGCTAGTTTTTTCGTTTCTTTTCCTCCCCTCTCCTTGCTCCATACGTTGCGGGCCTATGCAATGCAATAAGTTCGGTTGTTGTCGTTGTTGCCTCAACCTTTGCGGCGAGGTTGAAGATGTTCTCCTCAACGACAGCTATCGGCTTGAGTCCATCAAATTCAATAACGTAAATGAGTATGTGTGCCTCGTCTACTTCATGCATCATGTAGCGACCGAACGTTGAGAGAGTTCGTTCTGAGCAGCGAACGGATAGTGTCTCTCGGAGCAGATCCTCCTCATGGGGGGAGATTTGAATGAATGTATGTGTATCGTCTCCTGTATTACTATACGAGGCCTCAAAGTGTGTATTTTGAATGCCTCTGATGAGAAAATGGTTGAGGATTTCAATCACTGCTCAATACTAAAGAGATGTTCATACCACTCTCGGAAACTTGAAGTATTTCAAGATATTCATACATATTTTTCAATTAACTCAAAAATAACACACATGACTTATCAAAAATGTGTAAATGTGGGAGTTCCAGTACATGCAATCTAGTCTGAGCGTGACCTGTTTTGTTATTTTGATCGAGAACTGTCACCTAATTTTATTACGGTTTTAAAATCAAGCACTGCGTGCCTTTATAAAACTAGCAAAAATGCTAGAGACAAACTTCTTAGTTTATGTTTTAAAGGAGTTTATATAGTGCATTCAGAACTCTTTCAAAACAACTTAAACAGTACCCATAGTAAAAGCTTTATAAGCGTTTTTAGAATTACCTAAAAATAAATGGTTGAATCAAGAATCTAAGAATTTTTCATACCATGAAAAAAACAGTTATAAAGTTTGCTGCATATAAAATGTCATAATAAAACCATAATAAAATTTTCAAATGCTAATTGGCTTAATCTGTGTTACTTGGGAATGCTTTGTTATTGGAAAAAACAGGTTATCCAAACACAATTTTTGCTTTTCATAATTGACACATTAAATCTGAGCTCCAATCACAAACTTACGGTGATAATAGAAATTCTTAATGCTGGTATAATTAAAACTATCAAATGGATGAAATGGTATCATAAAATAGCAAAACTCTTTGTGTTTTATGTTGAAGAATTTGTAGTTTCTTTAATCTCACCAAAATTTACCAAGGCAACCAAATTCATATTTTCACTAGGTGCACAGAATTTGAGACTAAATTTTTTAATGTAGGGGCGCTGAATCTTAGTATGCAATTTTTCAATGGCGAATAAAAATTCATTTTAGAAATAAGTGTACTGTTTTGAAAATACTGTTAAATGATATAAAATTTTATAAATAAAGGTCAATGATAGACTTTTCCATGTCCTGAGAATAGATTTGACTTCTGAGAAAAAAAAATTCTATTTGTTACAGTTTTCCCGTTTTAAAAATATTAAGACTGTCATGAGTGATGAAACAAGAACTTTTAGGCATAATCTATTTCGATTGAATTCTCGAAGTTCATCAGTTAGGCAGAAAAGATTGATTTCACTCAAAACCAGTGATTGAATTTTGCTGAGCATGAATTGATCAACCTTCTCTCGCTCACTGCTTTACTCGGAAGCAAAGGTTGCTTTGAGGCAGCGAAAACGGCAAAACCGATGATGCATACGCTCTCAATATGGCCCGCCTTCAAGAAGCAGTATACATTCGAGGCAGCGAATCCAAAAAACCAAACGAATGGCTCTCTCTCATCTCCTGTTACAAGCTTGAGGGAAGCAAATTCAAAAGGCAGAGCGAACCCGAGTCTCTTCGTTTGTGCCTGGATCGAATGCGTGAGGTTTTTCTGCTATTGCTATTATTGCACAGCAACCGCACGCAGGCAGCTAGTTTTTTCGTTTCTTTCTCCTCCCCCCTCTTTGCACTTTACGTTGCGGGCCGTGCAACGCAATAAGTTCGGTTGTTTTTGTTGTTGCCTCAACCTTTGCGGCGAGATTGAAGATGTTCTCCTCAACGACAGCTATCGGCTGGAGTTATTCAATTCAAGAACGTAAATGAGTATGTGTGCCTCGTCTTCTTCATGCATCATGTAGCAACCGAACGTTGAGAGAGTTCGTTCGGGGCAGCAAACGGATAGTGTCTCTCAGAGCAGATCCTCCTCATGGGGGGAGGTTTGAATGAATGTATATGTATCGTCTCCTGTATAGCTATGCGAGGCCTCAAAGTGTGTATTTTGAATGCCTCTGATGAGAAAATTGGTGAGGATTTCAATCACTGCTCAAAACAGATCAATTCCAAAACTTTCAATCGCTACCTTACTAAACCTGGAGGTTATAGATAAAATTTGGCAAAAGATTCGAGTTCGCCAAAATTTTCGAAAATCTGTTTGTATAAAATTGGATTTCTGTCCGTCTATCTGTCTGTTTCCTAAAGACTTGGAAACAACAATACCGATTTGCGTGAAATTTGGCAGGTGGGGTATTGGAGGTCGGGGAAGGTTCCTATTATAGTGTAAACCCCACCCTCTTACAAGAGAGGAAGAGGGGGCCTCTCAAACAAAAAACAAATTCTGGCAACTCCTAAACCGATCAAGAAAATAGTACCAAATTTGGCGTCAGAGGGTTTTTTGGTATGAGAAATATTTCTATGGTTATTTGAGATTCCTCTCGCTTTTCAATAGGGATATAAAAAGGGAGGAGGGGGTCTCCCACCATTTTTACATAGCTCAAAAAGTTATCAAGCAAAATTTGATGAGGGGTGAAAATTGGTTCAATGAATATTTGGAACCCGTCCATCACGACAGGCATTACATTTGATCAGTTCCGCGGCCCTAAGGAGTGTATTCGAAAAAAAAATGCAACACTTTGATTTGCGAATAACTTTTGAATGCATGGGTATAAATTGATGAAATTTTCAGCGAAGTTACCTGGTAATGCGATGCTCACATATGCAAATTTTTGTGGTGTTTTGTCAAGTTGATTTTAGATAGCGTCCGATGAAGAAATATTTCGACTTTAATTTTTTGGGCAACACGTGCGCCATCTCTAATGCATACTATGAACCACCTTTTCTAAAATCAAGGCTAATTTTGATTACGTTTTCTGCTTTCTGAGGTTTAACCTTCAAAAAAACATAAAATTTTAAATTTCACCGAAGTTATAATAAATTTAGCCAAATGTCCTCCTTCGGCAAAAAACAACATGTTTGACATTTTATCTCTCCACCGTCGTTTCTGCGTAATGGCATGTTCAATTTAAACAGAGTATAAACTTTTTGGGACCTATTGAAAAGTTGGCAGAGAAGCGGTAGCATTTGCAGGCAGTCTTTTTGTATTTTTAGCCATTAATCCTGTAAATCGCAATGAAATTTTCCGTCTTAGACATTAAATTTTCAAATTTTGTATCTTTGTTTATCTTCAGAAAATACAAGCGAGACTTGTCAACGAAAATTTTCTGGTTTGAAATCTGCCAAATGACTCTTCAGTGGGTTTGTTTTGCTGTGAATTACGATTTAAAAAAAAATATACATCCCCACAAGCAGTCCAAATATTTTGCGCACGATTTGACCACCGTATTTTGTTTATTTTATCGGTGGGCAGCTTTTCTACCTTGTAGACATGAAGACAAGCCTATTTATAAGTCAGCTAGACAAATCAGTCAGAAAAATTTGACTTTTTTTTATCACTTACTCATTCATATTTTCTGATTGAAAAAATCTCTCACATTTCTTTTACTTCATGGAATCAATAATCTTCACCTTAGTTCAAAGTTTAGCTCACTGTTGGGTCCTCTAAGACTTCTTAAACGATTGACCATGTGAACTTTGATCGAATAGTTGATATCCAGCTGATTTAGGGTCTTCCACGGGGATTTTTTTGGATTTTTCTTGATACTGCCCAAAATTTTTTGTCAATCAACTTCAATATTTGACGCTATTCTAGAAACCACTTGATTGATTGTCACCAAATTTTGTGCACATACAACTTACACTACTAGGTAGCTTCACTGAAAATTTTATCAATTTCCTTTCGGCAGTCAAAAGTTATCTACGAAATAAAGTGTAGCATTTTTTTCGAATACACTTCTTACTATGATCATGACGTTTATTCGGATCTACCCCTCTTAGCCCTAAAGCGGAGCAAAACCAAAATTTAAATGCTTTTTAAAGTAAGATTTTTTCTACCAGGATGTCCAGTATAACGTTCAAAATTTTCGTTAGACCTATATTTATACATCGTCGGCTAGATGTATTCTTGAATAATTCAAAAATCAAAGAAACACCTAAATACAAAAAAAGCTACCAGAAATTATGAATAATTCAAAACAAAAATTTTTTTTCACCCTTTTTTCATTCGGTACCAACTTCAGATAACCTGGTGAATAATATGTACTTAAATTTAAATTGTTGAGAAATAAGTTAAATTTACCTACACAGAGAATCTAATATCATCAAAATCGGTCAACATTTGCGGCCACGGGAAGCCCACAAACTGCAAGTTACACATCTCCGAATCGCATATTTTGCAATCAGCTTTGGAGGGTTAAGATGCGATGAAAGGTTTTTAAAAACTATTGTTATATCTGGAATTAAACTCTCGGAGGTTGAAAAACTTTTTCTGGTTTGCTAAGTAGAAGGCCGCATGCAAAATTCCAGCTTAATTTTTAGCTTGAACTGGGGGAACTTTGATCCCTTTTTTCATTCATTTTTGAATATTTTGAAATGGGTTACGTTTTCCTAATACCTAAAAGTTTTCAAACATTTGCTGAATAAAGGAGTATGAAGCATGGCCAGAGGTTGCAGATTATTCAAACGACATGAATTGCTTTGCTACAATTAAATGCTTATCAAAAAACCAGTTTCGAGTTTCGGGGTACCTTTGTTTAGAGCAGTTTTTACGTATCCCAACATGTTCAAAATAATGAATGCATAAAACATCAATTACAGTTTTTTTTCTGGTTAAGATAAAACTATTTTATAAGGCTTTCTGCCAAAAACATTTGTCATTGAAGGATTTACAATTATGCTGCATAAATTAAGGGGCAAAAATTATAAAAAATGCTCAATATTTCTTAGCTACATAAGACTCTTATGAAAAATTAATTTATACTTCTAGAAGTCATAAGATCTAAGTATGTTATGAAAACCGTAATAAGGATTCGCCTAAGCGTAGAGCAAATAGCGGATACCCTTAAAGTCCACCAAAAAGCTGAAATTTGGCATGGGGCCTTCTGGAAGGTCAAAGTACGATTTCAGCTCCCAAGGATTTGACTCCGGAACAAACCTTTATTTTTTAACAACTTTAAGCATGTCAATGTAAACTTGCAATGATACGCGATGATTTTAACACATTAGGAACCGCAAAGAAATCTAGGCCGAAAATACAAAAATTTGGCACTATATATCTCAGAAACCCCTGAACCAAATTTTACAAACTTATTATTTATGAATTTGTGATCGTATTGTGTTCCATTGAGTTAAATATAGTTTCCTTACCAATTTATAATATTTACGTTATGCTACACCGCTATACCTAGCGAACTCCTGGCAACCAAAAAAACAAGGTATCTCGTATTTGGTCCGCAATGTGTCAAGATAAATATTCTGAATGTTCTTAAATGGTCTTCGGAAGAAAGTTTTAACTTCAAACATATCTTTGAAAGATCGATTTCATTATGTAAGGTAACGAGTTTTTGAAACCCTTCATCGAACGGTTTCTCACGGTTTATTTAACCACCAGAGCATTATTATTTTAAAATTGAATTCAATTTTGAAATGCAACTGTAAAATACGGAACAACACTCCACGGCCATAGAGCACCGAAGTTGTTGTTCTCCTGAGAAAAACAATGATGATTTCGTTCTATGGTAAAATTTTTTACGACCATACAGCATCTTTACAACCGAAACGGGGCAAACGGGCGCGATCGGTCGAAGTAAAACGTGACGCCCGGGATCTCATCAACATCGTCACCGTGTCGGCTGTCCGAATTTGAGGGCAAATGGAGAGGTGGGACGGTTTTACATCTTACCGTATTTCCTATATATTTTTGGCTGAAGGAAAGTGGCAGATGTTTGCAAACATCTCGTCATTTCTAGAGCCAAAACACAAGTCTCGTAGGAAGGTATGCTAGCAGGGCAACGTTTGATATTTGAGCAGCGCCATTCCCAACAAACCCAGAGCCATCATAGTGCATAACCTCACTCTCTCTATCTCTCTAGTTCGGCATCAACTGTGACTTAACTTTGATATTTATTTATTCATTTCTTCCATCATCAAACACCACGCTGAGCGCAGATATGCAGTGATGAACGCTATGGCCGGTATCTGGTGGCCACAAAGGACATCAAGGCCGGGGAGGTCGTCCTGAAGGAATCGCCACTGGTGCAAGGACCGGCTCAGATAACGGGACCCGTCTGTGTTGGCTGCCTCGAGGTGAGTATTACGACGATGATGGTTGGATGTTTGGTGATGCCTTTCAGCGTTTCCTGGCTCCCAGATGATAAGCAAACCGAGCGATGCACTTTGGATATAGGTATGAGCAAGCACAGATATCGGAGTTATTTTTAAAAGCTAAGTGAGTTTACTTTTCAACATAAGAACTTCTGGGAAAATTTAATATACTAATTTGAATAGTGATGGCTAAATCGTTGATAAATAGAAAATTATTCAATTAAAAACATTAATTAAAAATCGTAGGAGGTATTGTAGAAAATTATGGAACGGTGGAAATTTTTCTCCATGGATGCATAGACTAAGGTTGCCAGAAATTTTTCAGCACGTATTCGACCGGACAAATCCGGGCTATTTTTTCTAAAAACCTGGCAAAATCTGGGTATTTAATTTCATAATTGTCGAGCAGAAATCCGGCCAATATCCGGGTTTATCTGGTATGGAAGCAGAAATTACTCAACAACAACCAAAAAAAAACCTTGGAAAAAAATTCCATTAAAACCCATTTGCAGATTTTTAATTGTACACATTTTAAGCTCTCAAAAAACCTTTTATGATTATTTTTATAAAACTTGCACAAAAAATTTCGTTTTGGAAGCAAAAATGACCGGACTTTAAGTAAAACTTGGATTAAATATCCGGGTAAACTCGGATAAAACCGGGGTAAACCCAATTAAAACCGGGCAATCTGACGAGCTTAGCATAGACCCACTCAAATTTTGCAAAATTGACGATTGCATACTAGACTGAGTCGATTTGGGGTCATTTTTGGATTATTTCAAACCCTGGGGTCTAAAAAGCTTCGTTTTGATTCAAAACTCATCCATGATTTTTTGCAGAATTTTAAAGTAACATTGACATGAGTAAATTTGAACCTTTAGGTTCGTAAGGGAAAATTGATTATTTTGTACTGAAAAATCAACATAATTTTTGTTTCTTCTGTGGAACCGAGCCTGCTTAAGGTTTTTGTGCCAATTTATATTCTCTAAACAAACAATTTTGTCCAATTCCATACCTTCGTTTTTTATTAGACAAAAAATTTATTGGCTGTATAAGAGGGGAATGACTTTTGACATAGAAAAACAATAAATTCAATAGACATCACTGCTCGTGCCTCGCGAAGTATTGCGTGAAAAGTAGTCATGCACCATAGTACTTTGAAATATACAAGGTAGGCTATTCCGCTCTCTTTCAACGTATTGGTAGGAGGCCCCGAAAAATAGTTATGGAAAAAACTGGCAAATGTATGGAATTTATCAGAAAATTACATATTTCTTAAAATAGACAAGCATTAAAATTATGAGAATAATATGCACGTATGCATTTTTTATGCAACAAACAGTATTTGGCTTTTCAACATCTCTAAAAGAAATATGCAATGGGATTTTTGTCGATTTCAAACTAAAATCTGGTGATATTTTTGCCTTGTGTGGCCTTTTTCTTGTGCGATTTGAATAAAAATTCAAACAAATTGACTTTTTATCACAGAAACAGTGAAGTATTTTAGATCATTTATCAAATTTTTATATGGACAAAAGAAAATATTACATAGCTTGCTCTCAAAAAACAGGGACGGCGATGAAAATTTCTTTTGAATGCTTATTATTTATGGTCCAGATCCAAAAATCCAATGCAAAAAATAGTTTCCGATGACCCTGAAGAAACAACCTTTAATCTGAAGCCCTTTTCAAAAGAATCGAATGGCTATCGACGGAGAAATTAACCCGATCAGGAGAGCATATCAAAATAATAACTCAAACGTATCTCACCAAGATATTTACATCTGATTCAGTTATAATTAAGTACTGAAAAATTTAGATTTTAAGTTTCTCCAATCTGAATTATATCTTATTCTGATTGACAGACTTGAATGGGGTTGAGATAATTTTCAATGATAAAGAATTTTTTCGGGTTGTCCCAAAATAAAATGATTATATCTTATTTTGATATATGTACAACTTTTTCTGAAACACGGACATCGAAGTCAACGGCCCAAACCCTATATATTAATGAGTTTCGCTCAACAGATCCATAAAATTGGATCCAATTTTTTGGGAAACCAAAAATGGAACATGGTTTTAGCAAATAATATGGTTTATTGACATTCCACTAGAAATTTTTTTCGAAGCACTCATATCTTGATAAGTTATAATTTTGATAAGTTTTGTTCTGCCCAATATCAAACAGTGCCATCTGAACGAGATATAATCTTGATAGGAGCATATCTAAAATTGATATAATTGAGCTATGATCGTATAGATTTTTTGATATAATTTGAGATATTTTAACATCCTACGAGTATTAAATTATATCTCATGCAGATAGGAAAAAATTGAATATCAAAATATCTCATCTTGATATAATTTAGTTTATCTCTTCTGATCGGGAATAATTTTGATTGCCATTCTATATAAAACTGCCAAATTCTCATAACTATTTTTGTTGGTATGCAAGCATGCTGTGTACACCCGATCAGAAGAGCATATCAAAATAATAACTCAATCGTATCTCACCAAGATATTTACATCTGATTCAGTTATAATTACGTACTGAAAAAATTAGATTTTAAGTTTCTCCAATCTAAATTATATTTTATTCTGATTGACAGACTTGAATGGGGTTGAGATAATTTTCAATGATAAAGAATTTTTTCGGGTTGTCCCAAAATAAAATGATTATATCTTATTTTGATATATGTACAACTTTTTCTGAAACACGGACATCGAAGTCAACGGCCCAAACCGTACATTAATGAATTTCGCTCAACAGATCCATTAAATTGGATCCAATTTTTGGGAAACCAAAAATGAAACATAGTTTTAGTCAATAATATGGTTTATTGACATTCCACTAGAAATTTTTCTCGAAGCACTCATATCTTGATAAGTTATAATTTTGATAGGTTTTGTTCTGCCCAATATCAAACTATGCTATCTGAACGAGATATAATCTTGATAGGAGCATATCTAAAATTGATATAATTTAGCTATGATCGTATAGATTTTTTGATATAATTTGAGATATTTTAACATCCTACGAGTACTGAATAATAACTCATTTAGATAGGAAAAAATTAGTATCAAAATATCTCATCTTGATATAATTTAGTTTTTCCCTCCTGATCGGGCATACACGGAGCTTCGAAGTGAGGTTAAGCGCAATGGCCTATCTGTTATTTACCATGTACTATGGTCATGCACACCGCCCGGTCAGAAGAGAATAACAAAATTATATCAAGATGAGATATTTTGAAAGTCAATTTTTTCCTATCTAATTGAGATATAATTTAGTACTCGTAGGATGTTAAAATATCTCAAATTATATCAAAAAGCCTATGCGATCATAGCTAAATTATATCAATTTTAGATATGCTCCTTTCAAGATTATATCTCGTTCAGATAGCATAGTTTGATATTGGGCAGAACAAAACCTATCAAAATTATAACTTATCAAGATATGAGTGCTTCGGGAAATATTTCTAGTGGAATGTCAACAAACCACATTATTTGCTAAAACCTTGCCCTATTTTTGGTTTCTCAACAGCTGGATTCAATTTCATGAATCTGTTGAGCGAAACTCATTAATGTACGGTTTGGGCCGTTGACTTCGATGTCCGTGTTTCATAAAAAGTAGTTCGTATATCAAAATAAGATATAATCATTGTACTTTAGGACAATCCAAAAAAAAAAATTTGATCATTGAAAATGAGCTCAACCCCATCCAAGTCTGTCAATCAGAATAATATATAATTAAGATTGGAGAAACATAAAATCGAAAATTTGGAGTACTTAATTATAACTGAATGAGATGTAAATATCTTGGTGAGAAACGTTTGAGTTATTATTTTGATATGCTCTCCTGATCGGGCAGGGCTGGAAACAGAAAATAATAAAGGGTGATACGGTCGAAATTTGGTCAAGGGAAAACGCGTATAAATCGGTGAAATCGTTTATTTAAAAAATCAAATTAAATTTCTTTTTCAAGTTTAATTAGCATAAAATTCAGGAAAAACATTCAGTTAGGCTTCCGCTTTTCCAAATCCGAATTGTCGGGCCTTACGCTTAACCCATGCCATCAGATTTCGTACAGCCACATTGTCCACCTTCTTTGCCGCAGAAAGCCAGTTTTCCTTGAACTGCTGCTCGTCCTTAGCAGTTTTTTGGTCTTCTTTAGGTTCCGCTTGAATATAGCCCAGTATTTCTCAATTGGGTGGAGCTCTGGCGTGTTGGGAGGGTTCTTGTCCTTGGGAACCACCTGCACGTTGTTGGCGGCGTACCACTCCATGGCCTTTTTACCGAAATGGCAAGATACCAAATCCGGCCAAAACAGTACGGATTAACCGTGTTTCTTCAGGAAAGGTAGCAGACGTTTATTCGAACATTCTTTCATGTAAATTTCATGGTTGACAGTCCCGGAAGCTATGAAAATACTGCCTTTCAAGCCACAGGTACAGATGGCTTGCCAAACGAGATATTTCTTCGCGAACTTTGACAGTTTCATGTGCTTGAAAATATCTGCTACCTTTTCCCTTCCTTTTGCCGTATAAAAATCCTGTCCCGGAAGCTGCTTGTAGTCGGCTTTGTCGTAGGTTGCGTCGTCCATTATACCACGCAGTCAAACTTCGTCAGCATCGTCGTGTACAGCCTCCGGGATCGCGCTTTGACCGTCGTATTTTGTTTATCATCGCGATTTGGAGTCACTACCATCGGTGCCACATTTTGATCGGTATTATCAGTGTATCGCTTTCTGTTATATTGAGACTTTTATGGGTGAGAATAAGATACACTGATAATACCGATCAAAATGTGGCATCGATGGTCACTACCTTCTTGTAAGTCGATAGTCCGGCTCGTTTTTTGGCTAGATGCTCGGTTTTAGACGATACACCCAGCTTATTTGCGGCATCTCGGAGAGAGAGGTTAGGGTTTCGCTTGAAACTACCGGCAACTCTCTTTGTCGTCACAGCGGCTTCTGGTTTTTCGATTTCCCCCCGATCCAGACTTCCTGGCTGTCGACAGACGTTTCCTAAACACTTTAATAACATTTGTAACGGTTGATTTGGTAACTTTTAGCGATTTTGCCAGCTTTGCGTGCGAGTAGCTCGGATTTTGATACGCTGCTCTTCTTCCTTGGACGGCATTTTAACAACTGAAGAGTGAATTCCAAAATCAAAATAGAAGAAACATTCTACACACACACACACCTTCAAAATGCGGCGTGTTCAGGTTTTATAAATGCAAAATTGAATGGAATACGTCAAGTTGATATTGACCAGATTTTGACCGTATCACCCTTTAGATGCCACATTTTTGTTTCGATTGCAACCAAAATATGGCATCATCGTGCTTTCGAAATTGCTATCGGAGGGCAGCCCAAATGAGTTATCAATAGGCTTTAATTGAAATAAAAATTTGACTCGGTTACATAAATTGGGACCGCATTCATCGCATCATTTTTATTCAGGCAAAACGGTACCAAATTTTCCTATCAAGGCATCATAGCAAAATAGTTATTATAGATTCCGTATTTCTTTTTTTTTCATTTCAAATTAATCAAAACTAACTTTAAACATGGATGAAATTTTTAAAATATGGCTCAGTTATATAACCTAGAATTAAATGATAAAAAAAAAAACTAACGGGAATTGAATTCTTCATTGGAGTATTTTACTGAATCGTGATTTGGAATTTTAGTACAGTGAGCGAAATAAGAATAGCACCACTATGTGTTTTGCTTGTTAAAATATGAATGATTGAAAATTACGAAAATTTTCTTCCACAGATTGTTCTGAATTGCTTAACGGATAAATCAAGCATAAGCTCACTTTTTTTGGACGTAGCAATTGGCGTTGAGGACCAAAAATGTGGAAAAAGGGTGCGAAATAAGAATAGAACCACTTGAGTTTTTCCAACAAAAACGAGATTAATTTTAAAAACTTACTGTGTAAAAGTGAATAATAATACTTCTACGAGTTATTTGAATAGATAACTGCATTTTAGGAGTTTTCCAGAATTCCGAAGGTTTTCAAAGGTTTTAAAATGGGGGTTTTAAGAGATGCTCCTCTAGCGTTAAGGAATTAAATATTTGAGCTATAAAACTTTATCAAACTGCTTGATTTCTTCATTTACATTCATAAGTATGATGCAAAATGATGAAACATAGATTTGAGGCTGAGTTTGAATCTAAAAAGTAGGTTGGAATTCAAAAATACTAATGTTTTTTAATAATCAAACACTATTTCTCTAGTTTTAAGTCATAGATGGCAGCACTATCTTGCCATTTAACCAAATTCATGTCCATTTTCGAATATCAGGGATTAATAAGGGATAGTTAGATGATTTTGGTCAAGAAATAAATACATGTACCGTGTGAACGCTTTGGAAATTCTAAGATCACTAAATCCAAAAAAATAGAATTGCATCAAGTTCACTAAAAGTGAATTTTACGTCCGATTATCAGAATAAAGTTATACTTTGGGATGCAGCTTGATGGACCAGACGGCTAGCAGTATTATTGGTATGATTTGCAATTGGATTGGAAGTTGAGATGAGCAGGAATTTTTGGCGGTTGTACATTTTTGTGCTGATAATTCTTTTGCAAATCCGGAAAAGCTTTCTGCAGCGTGAACTTCCACAAAACTGTAATGGTAAAATACCTCGAAATGATGAATGTGGGCCTAAATAAATCTGGAAAATCAATATTGAGACAAAATTTGGATTTAACTGCAAGATAGTGCTGCCATCTACGACATGAAACTGGAAAAAAGTGTGGTTTACTGAACAAAATCAAAGTTTTTGATTTCCAACCTATTTTTTTCTGATTAAAATTTAATCCCGAATGTTTGTTTCATCATTTCACATCATTTTAATGAAGAAAGTTAGTAATTTGATAAAGAAAACCTTTGAAATCCTTTGGAATTTTGGAAAACTCCTAAAATGCAGTTATCTATTCAAATAACTCGTTGAAGTATTATTATTCACTTTTACACAGTAATTTTTTGAAAATAATCTTGTTTTTGTTAGAAAAACTCAAGTGGTTCTATTCTTATTTCGCACCCCTTTTTCACATTATTGGTCCTCAACGCCAATTGCTACGTCCAAAAAAAGTGAGCTTATGCTTGATTTATCCGTTAAGCAATTCAGAACAATCTGTGGAAGAAAATTTTCGTAATTTTCAATCATTCATATTTTAACAAGCAAAACACATAGTGGTGCTATTCTTATTTCGCTCACTGTATTATTATTTTCAAATTGAAAATTTTTGTTTGTTTTTTTTTTTTCAATTTCTTAATATATAAAATCACCACTTGTGTAAATATAAATTATGTGGAAAATACGATTAGCAAAATCAGTTTCTGAAGTATGAGGCTACTGGAATCAAATTATGTTTGATTTGCTCTTGAATTTAAAGTTATCATAAAAAATTTCAATTTCAATTGTACAAAAACGAATGAAATAGTCACAAATAAAACAAATAATTATAAAAAAGTGATTAATTCTTTTTTATTATTCATGTAGGTATCTGCACATAATTCCAAATTTTTTAAATGATTTTGAATTATAATAAAAAAAATGAAATGAAGGGTTAATTCTGAAAGTTAATACTATTCTTTAGGGAACTGTCTAAATCATTTGCAATTGAAATAGCCAAGCTTTCAGATTCAGAATATCAAACCTTACGCTAAATTTTAACTAAAAGTTTCAATATTATTGTGTAGATGAGCTGAAAGCAGTATCGGCGAAACAATTGGTGTAGATCTCGAAATCCAGTAGTATCTATAAGTTAAAAATCACTGAAAGATCTTCCGCCTGTTAAGCATGATAGATTGCCTTGTTGCCGAAAAAATAGTGGAATGATAAAGGGATGGATCTAATTCACAAGGGAAAAATTAAAACAGAGGCAAACTGATTATGGAAGATTTTTGCATCTCAAACTCAATTTTTTTGCCAGATTTCATCTCTCACTTCTTATTTTCTAGCGTTTAGTAATTTTAAATCTTAACAGTTTAGAGTTAAATCGATCAATGATAATAAAGTAAAGTAACTAACCTACATGAACAACAAAAAAATGTTCAATCTTTTCATTATCCTTTATTCATTCAACGATACAGATTAGAGGGAAGAATTCCACAAAGAGGCCAATTCCCAAAAAAAAAAACAATTCAGATTTTGTCTAGTTAAAATATACAAAAATATATTGAACATTTTCCTTTTGCTTTTGCTAACTTTTGCTAACATCACAAAAAGAAGGTTTATTTTGTTAATTATTTGATACTAAAAATTTTGATCATTTTCACAACTATGTTGAACGCTGAAAAGTATTTTCTTGTGCATTATCATAAACATATCTGGTTGATTTTGGTTCAAAAGTTTTCAAAATTCCCGTATTTTACTAAATGAGGAAAAATACTTAATTCTATAATTTTTTCTCCCAGAAGTCATGGTAAATTACTCACAGTCTTCAATGAAATTGATCATTAATTGATAATTTTGCTGAAAAGTGCACAAATTTTTGTAATGAATTTTCACCTTGGATTTTCAAAATTTATACTGGAAACAAATTTGCATTTAGTGCTCCTAAATAAACCGAAATCAGTTTCCAAACTCTTTGCACCTTGGAAAATGTGAATTTTGTTTCCTTGTGTTATAGGTGTGAATGTAAATTTTGGGTTCTGAAGATGGATTTGAATCTCTATCGCGAACACCAATTTCTTCATATTGAAACAGCTTTTATAAATACTTTTTTGTTCCTTTTTGGCTCAAAAAACCCATAGGGAAAGCAAAAGTTGTAACACGTAATCTCTTCTTTCGATTTATTGTTGCTGGAATGTCTTGTGTTTCAAGTTTTCTAAATTCAAGCTGATGAAATTTAGAAATTTTGGGAAGATTTAAAAAAAAATTTAAACTGTTATGAATATTCTACATTTGATTTCTGTTCAGCAGTGTTTGCATTTTTTTAATGGTCATTCATGATATGAATGTTAGATGTGATACATTGCAAACTGAATTAAATAAAATCGAATCTAAAATTTTATTTTTTTTTTGAATTTCATAAAATAGGTTATTAATTTTAAGTTTATAATTCATATGAGAATGATGGAAAATTGAGGGTGAAAAAACTCGTGAAAAAGAATCTTTGCTGTGATTCAGAATCTGAATTCTTATTTGCCAAAGTCATAAATTCCTTGTAAACGCAAGTCAAAAAAGCACAGCTTTAGATTTTAAAATGAGGTTAGAAATAGACATCTGATATGACTTTATAAAGTTTAAAAACTCTCAATAAATCAGCTGTGAACAAACAAAAAACAGAGTTTTAAATTCAAATTTATAAATCAATTTCAGATAGAATAAGCTTTTTATACTGTAAAATATTATTAGAATAAATTGTCCTGATTCTGAATTTATAATTTTCCATCGGTTTTAAAAATATTTTGATTTAAAAAAAGAAATTCTAAAGGGGGGGGGGGGGGGGAACTTTTCGCTACTCAAAACTTTATCAAAAATAAATTTCATGCGGCATCATCACTTGTTATTTATTGCGATTGAATTTGTTCAGTGGAATATTGGTGAAAGACAAAAAGAAAGATTAGAAACTTAGAATTGAAGTCATACGTTTCTTAAGCGCCTACTGGAAAATTGTGCTTGCGATGGAGAACTTGACTAAAATTTAAATTTCTTACTTTAAAGGCAATTTAACACTTGAAACATGGTAGCACATGGTAGAAAATTCTTAAAATTAAAGAAAATTGAAAGTCGCATGATTCCGTACGTTAAAAGTTTAATGATTTTTTATTGTCATCTGCTAAATCTGAGCAAATAAAAAATGTATGACGACAGCAGAACAAATATTTCAAATATTTCAGTCTTTTAACCATATTCACCCCCCTATGACTTTTTCAAATTTGTCATTTCATTAAAATTCAAAACAAAACTGAGAATTTAGAAGCTCTGAATTTAAAGCAAATACAAAATTTATAACGATTTGCTCGTGTTTATTTAGGCATATGAGGGAAATTAGTGACAATAAAAAAAAAAGTTGTCCCTACATTCCATTATTCAAAATCAACACTCTAAGTAACTAAAGTTATTTGGTATACTTCAGTCCATTGAATTGCAAGTTAAAGCTGCTTGAATTTGGTGGACTGACTTTATTCAAAATTTAGCCTTTTAAGTGATAAACAAACTTTTTTGTTGAATATTCACCCCCACGGAGTGGAAAATTTTTAAAATTTAAAAGCACATCAACTAAGAAAAGGTTAAAGTTTTTATAGAAATTCAAGCATTTGTGGGTATTTTGTAACGATTTTCTACCGCTTAGGGGGAAGGGGGGGTGATCACCCTGATCACCCCCCAAAGGACCGCGCCTGATTCAGGCATAGGTATTAAAACCTTGAAATAAGCTTGCGAATATCCCTCAAGTCCAGTTTACCCAAAAACTTTATCGAATTAGTTTATCGAATTCGATTTGTAATCGTTTTGTTTAAGTGAAGCTTATTTATGATGAAGTTGATAATCTATTCGGATGTAATGAATAACTTGCAATAATGTAGGATGGATAACCAAAAATTTAATATTTTTCTAACATAATACCTTGTTAAACATTTGCGTAGCAAAACACAATTGTAAATTGAATGACATTCAGCGATTTTCCGTTGTTTGTATCCAAATCTTGTCATGTAGCGCTTCCGCGAGCCTTTCGAGTTGCTGTTTCAATGCATATTCTCCTGAGTATGACATATGGGACAAATAATTTTATAGCATTATTCTGCAACCGATAAGCTACCTGATTGGGTTCGCAAAGCCATGGAGTCTTATCCTCGAAATGTGCATCACCAAACAAGCATCGGCTGCAATCATGACGGCGCTCAGTGACGACGCCAAGCACTGGCACAGGGCGGCCACGCGTCCGTAATCAAAATCCATTTCCGGTAAAACTAATCCTTTCTGTGTTCTGAAACTTGCGCTACTTCCAGGGCCTGAAGGAAAACCAATTTCTGGAGTGCGAAAGGTGCGGTTGGCCTGTTTGCAAACGGGAATGCCAGAACAATCCGAGTCATCTGCCGGAGTGCAAATTCACCATCGCTCGCGGTAGCAAGGTAAGTAAGCAAGGTGTAGCGGCCGTCAAGCTGTTGTAATTTGTTGATTCCTTCACTTTAGCATTCTTTTTGTTCTTGTTCTAAACTAACTGTTTTAAACTGTCCTGCGTTAAACGTTAAATGACCAATTTCAGTTTTAGTTAAGTTAAAATGGTTAGAAAAATAAATAATTTACACTCTACTGTTGCATCCACAGTATGGATTACTGCGTTATGGTGAAGATAATTCCAAAAGGAGCTTAGTAAAAGCGGGCGCGCGGGTGGTCTCAGAAAATAGCTTGGCACGTGGAATTGTATCGATTGTTGTTTCAAACCGGAAACTAGCTCATTCTGGAACCGGAGATTCCGGCGCCCCGGCCACGGTTATGCCTTCCTAGGTTCTGTGGTAATCCCCGTTAGAATGCAAATTTGCGGCGATGCTTGAAGCCTCAATTGATTGGATGCTGGGCATTCGCGACAGTGTTTCGGTAGGAAAAGTTGGCACTCTCTGGACAGCTTCTGAGAATTTGATTCTTGATATATTTCTCTGATGTAATAGAAAGATGTCACAAAAAGTAAGGCTATGATCATTTAGTATCCGGGCAGTTACAAACGTGTGTATTTTAAAAACTATTCATTTGATCGAAAAACTTTCTATGAAGGAAATGAAGGTGTTAATATGACATTTAAACTAAAAATATAAAAAAAAATCATCAATGATTTCAAGAAATACTCTAACTTTTTCATAAAATCTCTTTTTCATCTTTGCACACTTTTTTCAGTCATGTTTTGATTTATTTTTTTTTACCACAGAACCAAAACCTTTGCAAAATCATGATATTTTACACAAACTCACCTGGAAAAAGCAATTGGAATCTGGTTGGAACCTTTTCATGAGTTGGTATCACGAAGAAATTGATCTCTTATATCCGGTTTTAACATAAATTTTTTTGTCCATCAGAACACATCTGTCACATCTGTCATATAACCGGATGCACAGATTGCGATCTTTGGATCTGATCATTATTAGTTATTTACTTGGTGTCTACTAGTCAGGCAATACTTTTTGCCTCTGCCGGAAATGGATTTTTTGCATTATTCAGGGAGTCTTCATTCAGTTATCCCAAATAACCATAAACTTTTTACCATATTTAAGATCAAGAGTTGCACTCCGATGGTTGATTTGAACTTCGAGTGGTTCCTATAGTGGCTCCTTATACTTAATAACCATTTGGTACGAAAAAAAATCAGAAAAATCAACAGTTCATGAGCTTTCGAGTCAACAATGAAGAATTTTCGAGGCACAAAATGCGCAAAAGGAGCAAATTTGTGCAAAATTATTTTTATCACGTCTTTTTGCATAGTAAATATCTCATACACACGTAAACTTAAAAATCTATCAAAAATAGGCAAGATAGTCTTTTTCATAACCAACACAACGCTAAAGTTTTGCATATCCGAGCTCTATTAACGCAGCTATCACCAAAATAAAGTGCCCGGATACTAAATGATCATAGCCTTATTTGGCTGTCCATTTTTTTTTATCTCCGAGCTCACTACTTAGCTTTAAAGGGATCTTGAAAAAAAAAATCAAATTATTTCCTCAAATTCATCCTCACAACATCCTGTTTTTTGTAAATGTTGTTACAAGAAAATTAAATTCCCCAAATTTGGATGTCGACAATCAAACTCATTATTTAAGCCATTCCTGGTAAACCACTTGTTTCTTCCACACGGTATAGATTAACTGTTTCTTTTGTCAAATAAATTGATTCGATAATTTTCGGTTTAAAAAATGACTAATAATTTCTTCCAATAATCCAGTTGCTGTTATTGGCCAATATTCTTCCAGATTACAAAAATGTTTTGATTCCGAATAACACTGGTGTCTTCAACAACAGTGACAGTATTTAGGGTGTCAAATGTTAAAAAGAGAGATGGCACAATTGATAAAATAAAGCTAAAGCATTGAATTTGCGTATGAAAACAATATGCAAGATTCGCTTTTCCGGACTTTTTTGAACTGTTATCATTCTAGAGTTTTACAAATTAACTGTAGAATGAAAAAAATAGCGAACGGTAAATTCAGTACATATCACCTCAAATTCCTGTTCTTTCTGAGGAAATAGAATATTGATGTCTTAGAACAATTTGTGATCGAATTATATACCGTAAACTGGGGGAACTTTGATCACTTTTTTTATTCATTTTAGAATATTTTGGAAGGGGTTGCTTTTTCATAATACCAAAAAGCTTTAAAACCCTTACTGAGGTGAGGAGTTTTAAACATGATCATGGATTGCAGTAAATTCAAACGACATTTATGGTCATAATTAAATGTTTGTTATAAAACCAGATTTCAAGTTTCGGGGTAACTTTGATCCCTATGGTTTTTACGTATCTCAACATCTTCAAATTTGTTGTTTTGATGCTATTAAACACAGAAGGCTCAAAACATCGCTAACAGTGATTTTTTGTTTGGACTCAATTGAATTTTTCGACGTTTTCTTTCAAAAACAGATATACTTGAAAGATGGACAATGTTGCTGCATACATTTAGGGGCAAAAATTATAATCATTTCTCAATATTTTTTGGCTTCGAAAACAAATAAAATTTTACCTTCATGCAATTCCCTAAGTCCTCGTACTGTTCCCACGTTCTTTTTTTCTTCTAACTTTACCATTTGAAAGGGGTTTTAGCCATTTTTCCTAACAGGCTTTTTCATGGAAAATGACCGTTTTTTTTTTATTATCCAAAAATTATCATCAAATGACCATAAAAATAACACTTAAACTTAACCTAAACCAAGAAAAATAGTTGAACTTTCACATTAAACAACCCATTTGCTCCTAAATGCTTAAATTTGATCAGGAGGGATGTTTCTTTGTGAGCCTTTTAAAAACCAGATATTTTAAGATTTTAAAATTATATGTTAAGTTATATTAAAAATCCCCTAAGAAAAAGCAAATTTAGCTTGTTTATAACTCAATTTACAGGCTTTCTAACGTAGTAAACAGTTTTCAGATATTTTAATTTTATACTTAGTTAATGATGATTATCTGCAAAAATTTAATGTTGATCAAAGTTACCCCGCTGATCAAAGTTCCCCCAGTTTACGGTACCTACAATTTGATATATGTAGCGTTCTGATTGAATAACAACAAACAAAGTTATGCCTTTTTAAAGTTGTGACGTGAATTCACTCAGTTTGAACAACCCTATTGTGAACTAAATTCACATAACGATATTTCTACACTCAGGCAAATTCTTATTACTATTTTCGTAAGATACGATAAGATCATTCTTATAAACCGCTTTTTAGAGTGCAAAATTAGATTCAATAAAAGTCTAATGAAGTTCTTTCAATAAAGGGTGTTACGGTCCAAATTTGGTCAAGGGAAAACGCGTGTAAATCTGTGAAATCGTTTATTGAAAAAAATTAAATCAAATTTCTTTTTCAAGTTTAATTAGGTGAGTGCTCCTACTTTGGACCTAGAGCCTACTTTAGTCCTAAAATGCCGGAAATTGTAAATAATTCATTTTGCTGGCATAGGATAAAGACACTCTCCTGCACACAATGAACTCTAATTCTTCTTGAATCCTACCATACCGCTTTTTGCCATAAAAAGTATTTCTCATAGAATTTTCAATGTTTTTAAAAATGTACCTCCTCATCGGTGGTAAATCAGACAACTCAATTAGTGAGGCGTGATTTGAGAGATTAGAGTGAATATGGAAAAATCCCGTTTTCTTACTGTCCAAGCCAAAAAAAGGAGAAATAACTTTCACTGTGAAGAATATGAACCATTCCACCTATTTTTCCTAAAATAAATAAAAAACAATGGAAATCCCGGAAAATTTGCAATGGGCCAAAAACAGTAGACTTTTGACTCTGATGTTCCATTTTTAGACTTAACATCACCAAAACTTTGTTTCTATACCAACAAATCAACAAAAGTGCAAATTATTATTTGGGGAATAATTCAGAACCTTTGTTGAACATTCGTGGATCTCTCTAAAGAAAATCTGTTTTCCATTGAGATCCATGTAGTATTTAATTTAGTATTATCATTACATTTCCTCGCCCTAAATTTAAACATTTCAGTTCTCAGCATGAGTAAATATTTGCTCGCGTTTTTTATTATTTTTTGTTGCTGCCAGACATGCTGAGAACAGTAGCGTCCATTACCAGGGGGCTCTAATGAGCTATTTGGTGTGGGGGAGTGTGGTGGGCCACTACGAAAAAAAAAACATTTCTAACATTTTTTTCAGCTTTACGCAAATAAACTACAAGTAAGTAAACACAAAAAAGTTTCAGCTGTTGTTCTGCTGATAGAGCTTTTGTATGATAATATTTGATTGAAAAAAGCATTTTTAATGAATGTAGTTTTATAGTTTCGGAAAATCATACTTTAGATGAGAATTTTTGTTCTAGGTCCAATGAAAGGCACCAGTTCAGTACCAAAATAGGAACAGTAGGTTCAAAGATGGAAATTTTGATCTTCTATATCTTTGCAAATCTTTCAATAACGGCGAAACCTATGTTGAAATTTTTTATTGAAACTTGCAGATAAGATCATGAACTATAAATAAATTTCCTGAAAGATATACACCTCTCGTCAATTCATGAGAAAAACATGATTATTTAAAAACCACCGCTTAATGGGTCCAAAGTAGGGCAACTAACCCTAGTATAAAATTCAGGTACAGATGGCTTGCCAAACCAGATATTTCTTTGCGAACTTTGACAGTTTCATGTGCTTGAAAATATCTGATACCTTTTCCCTTCCTTTTGCCGTATAAAACTCCTGTCCCGGAAGCTGCTTGTAGTCGGCTTTGACGTAGGTTTCGTCGTCCATTACCACGCAGTCAAACTTCGTCAGCATCGTCGTCTACAGCCTCCGGGATCGAGCTTTGGCCGTCGTATTTTGTTTATCATCACGATTTGGAGTCACTACCTTCTTGTAAGTCGATAGTCCGGCTCGTTTTTTGGCTCGATGCACGGTTGTAGACGATACACCCAGCTTATTTGCGACATCTCGGAGAGAGAGGTTAGGGTTTCGCTTGAAACTACCGGCAACTGTATTTGCCGTCTCAGCGGCTTCCGGTTTTCGATTTCCTCCCGATCCAGACTCCCTGGCTGTTGACAAACGTTCCTCAAATACCTGACCAGCTGGCAACTGATTGAACATTCCTATTATATAGTCAGTTATAGAATGAAACTCATCTTACCTGTCGGAAATTTCTGGGAATCGAACCCAAAAGTTTTTCTTGCCGATACCGGGAATCGAACCCAGTACGCCTGGTATACCAATACCAGACTCGCGCCAGCCTATCCGTTAGACCACAACGGCGCTTCAATTCAAACTTCCTTAAAAATGATGGTTGTGAAATAAGAATGCCAGATATTTTTCCGGACGTATCGGGACCGGACAATTCCAGCCAATTTCATCAAAAAACTTGGCAAAATCCAGCATTTGATTTCAAAATGTTCAACCCGATATCTGGCAATATCCGGAAAAACTTGTCAAAACCGCGGAGTTATGTAGTAAAAATAACAATTTTGTTTTCATCAAACCACATCAGCAGATTTTAAATTGTATATCAAGCTTCCAAACACAAGTCATGATTAATTGAATAAAATTGCCATTAAAAATTTCTTTTTGGACGTAAAAATAAAAATTATAATTATTAAATTTTAGTTACATGTTACATTTTAAAAAATAAATTAATACATCCGGGCTTTTTCCAACGAAATTCGGGCAACCGGGCCGGACCAAACTTTCCTCAAATAATGAGTCAAATGTGCAGGCAAATCCGGAAGAATCCGGGCAACCTGGCAATCTTAGATTAAAATACAAAGAGCGAAAATCGCTATCGTAGCAGTCGAGCGAAATAAGTTTGTTCTGGTTCACGAATGAGCTTTCAACTGACTGACAGATATATCGACAAAGCTCGACGAAAGCGTGAGAATGACTGAGCCGATCAGAAGCTTTTTAATTTGTTGACGCCTCGGCTCCATTCATGGCAGCTTGAGCTTTCTACACTGATAGAAATTCAAATTCATTCTCATTCCGTGCTTTCAGAAAGTTGCAGCACTGACTAGAAGTCCGAAAGAAATGCAACACTTTATGCATTCATGGCACAGTACTTTAGGTTTCTCTACTTTGTTGAGTTTTCCAAACGATGAATAAAAATGGAAAGCATCACAAATCGATTAAAATCTAAACTTTTCGTTAAAAATAAGAATTCTATTTCATCAGCAGTACTATTCAATAAGTAAAATACAACAACTTCGACAGTTTTTAAACCGCCTTTAAGAAAAGCTTCTCTTAGGCCTCGAAATAAACTGTGCAGGCAATCAGCGCCTTTGAATATGTAATTAGCGCCCAAACAGTTGGCAAAGAGCACAACAGTAATTTAAACTCTATTTGAAATACAACATTTTCTCATATTTGCGATGTTTTGATCTCTATCTCATCGAATTATCCAACGATCCTTTGACTTATCACTAAAAATCTGCAAGAAAATTAACAAAAACTACAAACGATAACTTTCAATTTGTTTAAGTATTATTTATCAAATTGTCAAGTAAGTCACATAACTAGCAACTTATTGTCACTTTTATAGCTTTAAATTTCCTGGTTTCTCCGGTTGCTATTAAAAAAAATATTTCAATATACTCTTTTTGGCATTGAAAGATATGGTAACCCTAGTAGAAACACTCCCAGAAAGATGGGTGTCGAAAAATAGATTATTAGGTAAATTTTCAGCGCTAGTTTTCGACAGCTCAAAAAACAGTTGAAATTTCATAAAATATAGGCAAAAATATGAAACAAATTACCGAAAAGATTGATTTCGGAACCTTATAGGCACATCCATTGATTCCATTTATGTTGCTTCTATTCGAATAAAAGGGGGAGGTTTTTCATGATTCAAAATCATTCTTATTTGGTCGATGGCATTGAATTTCACAGGTGATTTAGAATGTCACTTTTAAATTATTCATTTAGTAGTAAATAAAGATCTTCTTTAGAAGAATTTTCATGTTCAACGTATATTTAACTGGGAGAGTAAAAATAGAAAAAAATGAACATAGATAGCTTGTGCCACCGAATGGAAAGATAGCTTTTCATTAAAAATTTGTCGAAAACTAGCTCCTGTCGAAATCTAGAGTAGGTATCCACCCTTTTTATTTTTAAAAAGTCGTAAATCAGACCTAATTGACTATCTATTTTGTATAAATTGTCAAAATTTAAACTTTTTCTAACAAAAATTTTGATATTCAAAACATTTTTCTTTTTCGTCCGTTGTTTTTTTTTGTATTTGAAGATTTTGAGAATTTTCGACTCGAGAACGGATAAAAATCACTAGTAAGTGGTACAAACAAGTGGAATGAACCCAATATACTTTATTTTTGTGATACTGAAGTTTTTGAAAAATTGAGTAAGATTATATTAAGTTGAACTGTTTCTTGAATAAGCTAAATAAAAAAAAATATGTTGTTTTGTTTAAACCCCTATTAAATGTAATTTTTAAACGAGCTTAAACTTCTAAAAAAATCACATTTGATATTCATGTTTGCAGAATATTATACAGATTTTTTTCTGTTTTGTTTGCAGTATTTAAAATGAAAAAAGTCTACTTTGAAAATATTTGCTTACCCTTCTTAAATAAGTGAGAATTTGTACCACCACGGTTCAAATCTCAACCTAATCTCTAGTCGTTTGGCTGCCGAGGGCGCTAAATTGATTGTTCGGAGTTAATTAACTTCGCATGGGTCATTGATAAATGCAATAACAGTAATTCTACCACCCATTTGGGTATCGGTCTCTGTAATTTCAGATGTCGCTGCAGCATTTCTACGTTCCCCATCCGGGTTATCAGTGCGTGACCGCCTTGCGGTGCCTGCTGATGGCTCAGTACGAACCGGCCAAATGGCAAGCGCTAAGTAAACTTGAGTCCCATGATGAACAGCGCCGAGGAACGGAACAGTGGCGTAACGATCGAACTTTTGTGGCCAGTTTTATTCCCAGGTTCGTATTTTTCTGACATTTTGATTTCAAGCCATTCAAATTTATCATTGAGTTTAGTTTTTTTTTCGGATAAATAAATAGAGAGGAAATCTGTTAGACGTGCATGTAATAACTAATTAATTTGCTTTATCTCCTTACACGGCTGATTTGAATCGTCCACTCGACGACACTGAACGCACGTACTGGCTTCCTGGTGTTGACAACGCAAATTATGCTTGGATGACATGCCGTGAATTTACTACCTTCGATTGTGGGGTCCTTCGAACGTTCGAATCTCACCTACCGACCACATTTGCTCATCTCGGCCTACAGATTCTTCAAGTGCGAAAACAAATGGACTGAAGATGAAATATTGAAGGTGGTTGGTATACTGCAAGTGAATGGCCATGAGATTCCTCTAACGGAACCGCCATCGGTGGCTGTCTATAATAATGCCTCGATGATTGAACACTCCTGCCGGCCGAATCTGTCCAAGAGTTTCACCAGCAAAAAAGAGATTGTCTTCTGGGCTCCGAGTGCCATCAAAAAGGGTGAACGGCTGAGCATCTGCTACACGGACGTCCTTTGGGGCACGCCCAGTCGAATGGAACACCTGCAGCAGACCAAGCTGTTCCGATGCTCCTGTGCCCGGTGTTTGGATCCGACGGAATTTGGCACCTACTTCAGCGCCCTGAAGTGTTCCGGGTTCAAGAAGGACTCGGACTGCAACGGGCTGTTGCTTCCGGAAAATGCCAGCAACTGGTTCGGTAGTTGGATATGCAACAAATGCCGTAGTTTGGTGGATGTGAAGGAAATTTCCAATATAATGGACAGGGCCCGAGTGGATCAGAAAGCGATGCAAAAATCGAACGAGGAACACTGCTCCAAGTATATTGCCCACTACTCACGGTGGCTCGCACCGAATCACCACTTCATCGTGGACGTAAAGTTGTCCTTTTCGCAAATTATCGGCGGCGGTCCACCACCGGAAGCGATCCAGAAAATTTCCGACGAGAAGCTAATGACCAAAATTAAATATTGCCAGGATTTGATTGGCCTGTTCGAGAAAATATGTCCAGGTAATAATTGATTACCCTGAACTTTGACAAGATTTTTTTTATAGAATACTAACTCAACCCCTATTTGCATGGCAACACACTCATATAAAAACAGTTTCAACTCGTAAAGAAAGTCATCTTTGATAAATTCCTTATCTTCCTTCATGAAATTGAATAAAATTTATTTTTTCCTGTCCTAAAGTGGATACAAAACAGTAGCAATATCAGTTGGTTTACTTGTAGTAATTACGCTAGACACAGTCGATTTGGGGTCATTTTTGAATTTCTCAAACCCTGGGATCATAACATCTTCGTTTTTATTCAAAACTGATCAATGTTTATTTTGCTGAATTTTTAAGTAACGTTTACATGAGTTAATTTCAACTTTTATGTTTGTATGAGAAAATTGATTATTTTTCTCCGAAAAATCAACATTATTTTGTTTCCTCTCTGGAACCGAGCTTGGGTTTTGTGCCAATTTATAAATTCATCAAAGCTATTTTCCACTGAACAACTTTGTCGAAGATCGTAACTTCGTATCTTATTAGGCAAATAAGTTATAAGCAGTGGAATATGGGAATGTCTTTTGGCATTGAAAACCCATCAATTCTTCTGACATCACTGCTGGTGCCTATACTTTTCAAGCAATACTTCGATACGCATTAGCAGTGATGTCAGCAGAATTGATGGGTTTTCATTGCCATATTCAACAGCTTATAACTTTTTAGCCTGATAACATACAAAGTAACGTTTTTCCTTTTTTTTCCTTTTTTATAGGAATTTAACCCATTAAGGTCATTCTTCCTCGAGTTACGATTTTCGACAAAGTTGTTTAGAGGAAAATTCCTTTGAAATTTTTTGAATTGGCAAAAACCCACTAGCAGGCTCCGTTTCATAGACGAAACAAAAATGATGTTGATTTTTCGGAACAAAATATTCTGTTCTTCCATACAAATATAAAAGTTTAATGTAACTCATAACTTGGAAATTCTGCAAAAAACATGGATGAGTTTTTGACCAAATCAAAGCATTCAGACTCCAGGATTTGAGAGTTTTTTTTTCGAACCGTGTATTACACAGCCATGGACACTAGAAAATCAAATTGCTCGTTCTCCTTTGTAATTTCAATTAGACTTTCATAAAATTAATTTAATTCCTAGAGGAATTAAAAATTTATCTTTGGGAGACTACAAATGACCGAAATTCCTGTTAAAATTTAAAAAACATCGAAACGTGCTTCATTTGTTGCTCGTGTGCAAATCAAGTCTTCAACGGATTTTTTTTTCTTGGATTTTGATGATTCTTTATTAAAAATTCAATCATCAAAGACTTTAGGACTTATTTTTCGAGTCGGGTCAGGTGACACGTGAAATTTCATTTCTATGTCCTGACTCAAGAAAACGCGTTCGGAATGAAACGTAAATTCGTTTTTTTTTAAATTTTAAAATGGTTATTGAAGTCATCGTTTATCATGGATATCGGTGTAAAATATCACAAGTCACATCACGTGACTCGCAGAAAAAGCTCCACCGATATCCTGACTCCAATAACTATTTCAGGGTAAAAATGTTAGCTCGGTCGAGCTGTGATCGGTCTACGATTCACTTCCAAATTTACGTTTCATTCCGAATGCATTTCCATGAGTCAGGACAAAGACTAGTAGAAAATACTTCCCCTTACTACTAAAGTATCTTTATAAACTGCTGCTTTGTTTGGTTCAGATGAATCTAGTTTATGGCCAACAATGCTTAGCCACTTAAAAAAGTACAGCTTGGAATTACGTGTAAAGCATACTTTCTAACATTGCGAAATCCGAACGTCAATTGATTAAAGCTTGCTTTAAAGGGTGAACATTATTTCAGTTTTTCTTTAGCTCTTTTTATGCACTCGGGCATATACAAAACATTATCTACGATATGTTTCTACAGGTTGACTCCGGAGACAGTTTCGGATTCCTAACAAAAAATTATAAGATATGTATTGAATATTTTCGAATATGAAGAAATTAACATGATGAAAATATTGATAAGGAATATAACTCTTCAACTGTTTCTTATTGACTGCACTCAAATTTCTATAAACGCTAAACAGCATTCCAGTTCGCTTTTGTTCAGTCATTAAGCTGAAACAGCAATTAGGCTTTAACTCAGCTCTCGTTCATTGAGCTGTCGTTTTGAATCAGCCTAAATGTTTATTGGGAACTCTCTTCTCTCCATGAAGAACATTTATATACTGAATTCAACTAAAATGTTTATGAATTAACAGATTTTTATTACATGTTTACCAAAATTTTTATAAAGGCCCTCTTTTCTATGAGGGGGACGTATTTCAAAATTTTAATAATCAATTCTGGACCCCAAAAGTTTCCTAGTCGATGCGTGACAAAAAGACATAACAAGCCTGTTATATATTCTCCTTCATCTTGCTGGGTGCTGATAGAAAAAAAATAATTTTGTTAATTATTTATTTTGATTATTGATATGTGGATGTTCTAGCGAACATATCTTCACAATAGAGTGACTCAAATTATTTAAGATTATAAAAAATAAGTTGAAAAAGGCCAAAACTGCAAAACAAAAAGCTTCAAATTTTCATGGACCTTATTGCAGGCCTTGGATCAACTTTATTGAAATTCGGGTCCATTCTATTTGAGGCCCTTGGAGCCAAAGGGGTATAAGTGCATAAAAATTTATTTCGAGGAAACACGCTTTAAAGTTTTTGTGTTGGGCCATTTTCCATATATTTTTAGAAAATTTGTATTTTGCTCTCGAACGTAAAAGCATATAAATAAAATTCAAAAAACCTGAAAAAATCACCAAATATAGTTTGAAATATGAAATTCACTCATAGTATACATGTTTGTATGTATGTATTGAAATGTATGAGATATTTCCATCATAGTATTTCGAAAATGAACCAAGTCAATGCTGTTATTTGGTCCAAAAAACTTACCTGCTTAAAAATTAGCTCAATCGGACTTGGCTTGGTGGTGCCCCAAAGAGTTTTTTTTCCTGAAAAATCAACTTACAAAAAATAAAAGGAAATAAGGGAAATTGGAATGACAAGGAAGTACAAAGGAAGTCGGGGTCTGGTAATATTTTTTAAACACGAAATTTTGGAAAAACATAGATTTCGATGGACCATCAAATGTTAAAAAAAATAAAAATGCCAGAAATTTAAAAATTACAAATATCACAAAAATAAATGTTTGATATGTCTTTTTGTGTAATTTTTGTCATTTTTGTCATTTTTGTCATTTTTGTTATTCTTGTCATTTTTGTCATTTTTGTCATTTTTGTCATTTTTATCATTTTTTTCATTTTTGTTTTGTTGTCATTTTGTTATTTTTTTTTATTTTTGTGATTTGTGTCTTTTTTGTCATTTTGTCATTTTTTAAGTAAAAAATATGCTTTTGATGCGATGCCTTATAATCACTCGAATGGTTAATATGACCTTAGGAGCGATATGGGATTTATTTTATAACTGTAATCTGTAATTTTAAACATTCTTTAAAAAACGGCTTCAAAAGCCTTAAGACAATTCTTTTTTTTTCCGAAGTAACATTTGATCTCTTCGTTTTATGCATTTCTTAGTTATTTGGCATCAAAATTAAAATTTCGATCTTCTCGAATTTTGGTGGTCTCCTATTAGCGAAATTTTTAAGGTCAAAAATGGTAATCAAGTCTGATTCAATAAACGAAATATATTCAATCGACATTTCAATCAACGAGTAAATCAATAAATTAACAAAAATATATAACAAGCAAACAACATATTATATTTGGTCTGTGTTTGAAATTTGATATTACTATTTTTGCTGCCACTCCCATAACAAAGTTGTACAGGGTGACAAAAAAGTTCGGTCACACAGGAAAAGCATAATATCTCAAAGAATAAGAAGAAAATCTGGATCTGACTTTCATAGCTTTATTCAGTAACTCATAAAGATACTTTACAGACGATATCTCGGAATTACACCACCTTCATCTGATCGAACCAGCTTCAGACGTCTCGGAAAGTCGTCGCAAGCGGCGCGCACCTGCTCCATCGGCATCTCGTCCCAGATTTTCATGATAACTCGCTTGAATTGTTCCAAATTTGCTATTTTATAGTCGTTCAGCTTCGACATTATGTATCCCCACACGAAAAAATACATTGGTTCAGATCCGGAGATGACGGAGGCCATTTATTCTTCGAAATGAAATCGGTAAAGTTTTTTTCACACCACGCCTGAACAACCTTTGCGGTGTGGGATGTTGCGCCATCTGTCAGGAAGCAAGACTGACGTCTTATTTCGGAACCGGGAAACGTTCAGCTTGTCCGCAAGAGCTAGCTGGAGGCTCACACTCCAAACTCGATAATTTTGGCGATTTACTGTTTGCTCCAAAACGAACTCGTCATGTCCGCTCGTCATCTGCGCGCCAAACCGACCAGCGATAACAGCTGCCCTTAACTCTTCCATGGCCCACAATTCAATGTTAACAAATTGCACAGAAACGAAACTCTTCCACTTTGGGCAGCAAGGTTAACCCTTTCATTTGACATATAGAAGACACCAGATAGATGCATCGTGTAGGCTACAGGTGACCCCAAAAAAGTGTGACCGGACTTTTTTGTCACCCTGTATACTTAACAAGATTATTGAAAAACGAATTGAAATTAAAACTCACTTTTTAAATTCTATTTCCAGCTGAAGCCCGAGTTATTGGTGCCACCAGATTTGAGCTGCATGCAGCCTTGGCCGAGTTTGGCCGTCGAGGAGTGGAATCTAAGAATCCAGCCGTTCGCAGTGCCATGGAGGACTCGCTGTTCAATGCCAAAGAGTGTGTCCGGATGTTGTCCCATGAGCCGAGTGAGCTTCCGGAAAGTAAGATCTGTGAACAGGCCCGTATCAATGTGGATTCGATAAATGTTTTGTTGGGTTTGAAGGAGGGTTAGGTCATAGCTGTGTGGAATATTTTTGATAATTTTGTTTTTCCCAAAAGACATATTTGTGTCGATAGTTGTAGCTGATAGTTAAGTGCAACATTTGTAGGCTATGCAATGTACGAACTGCTTTTGTAAAAGTTATCACCTGAAACGATTTTCAAATAAAATACTCATAAAATGTTTGCTTTAAATTTGTATTTTTATCTTTGAAAGTAATTTTGTGAATTCGCGCGACGTTTGAAACTTATAGGTTAATATGGCTAATATTATTAGCCCTTAGCTTACCCTTTCTTCAATATGACTCACTCCACATTTGTTGTTGGTGATTTGGCAAACACCACCTTAGTCTAAGTCAAAAGCTTTAAAACATTGAAAGCATGCAGGATCCGAAAATAAGTATGATGTCAAAATTCGTGATATTAGAGCCCGCAAAAAAACTAGACTCTAACGTTTGTCTGTGAATGCGTTACGAAGAGACATACTCGGTATGGCATCAGAATAGGTAGAACTTTTCGAACAAGTGAACGTGACAAACTATTTTTATACATTTTTTAAATGCCCCCTTAAAAGGAGGCATGTTACGTGACGCTTTTTATGATTGATTTTTTTATTTCTACTTGGAACTTCCGCTTTTCACTTCAAACGCTAGCTTCATTCAAATCGGAAGTCGTTCACCACAAGCAATATGTTACCGGAAACCATATCCCAATTTGGTCGCTTCAAGGATTCAAGCGACATGCTTAGTACCAGTTGCACAACGTTTACTCGTCTTTTCAGATCTCTTTGGTGGACACGTCTGGATTAGTAAATAATTGTTGGTTTTTTGGTTTTTTCATAAAACGTAAAAAAAGTCGCTGACAGGTTATGTTTTCCTCGTCAAAGTAAAAAAAATCTTGACAATTTTTCTCCAATAAAATCCTTTCTAGAAACACTTTGCAACTTTTTCGAGGTCATTTGGTGCAAACAACATCTCTCTTCGATAGTTATGTAGTGCACATAAAAGGTTATTACCCCACCAGATTATTTTTTCCTATCTTATCAATGTAAGTATTACACAAAAATTTGAAAATTTCTTATTTGTCGAGAATAGAATCTTTTTTATACAGTTCGGCTTATAGATTGTGAACACATCGGAACTTTTGTTCCATTTCTTAAGCAAACTTGTATATGAAGATAATCACTATTAAAATATAGAATTAATCATTTAGAAAAAAAAATCATCTTGGGTCTCAGAAGTACAAAGTAGCTCTCGCAAATATCTTTGACACTTCACTATGTATGAACCGTAAACGAAATTAAAATGACTGTTTGTGTATTTTATTGAGATCAACAAGTTTGCTGGAAACATGAATACAAAATTCAAAATTGCTTTTGAATGCAAAATGTATGAAAAATCGACATACTTTCACTTTTTTTCTAAAATATGTTTCCAGTATGCTAGAAGGCTCAGAATTTAAGAAATTGTAGTTCAAACAATGACAACAAGTTTGTAGAAGATTGTGACGCGATACGAGTTTACTGTGATGAGTTATTTGCGATTGAATGTGTGTTTTGTTTTCGCATTTCATCGATATATCGTGAACGGTGTATGGGCTTATAATCGCACTTACTTGATCGCATCGTCAAATGAGAATAACAAATAGAAAGTTTGTGTCCTCGGCAAAGTTGCGAAAAAAGCTCTGACAAACATTATTGTGAGGCATTTAGACCTTCTTGCATTCATTATTATTGAGTGGCAGCGTGATGATTCAGCTCCTTTTGTCGCTAGTTCCGTATATAGACACTATAATTTCATATAGTCTGGCAAAGAGAATGACGGGAGCCAATGGAACTGTCCGCGGGAGCCAATCGAGCAAACTTTCTAAATATTGGAAAATCATGGTTGAAGTATTGCGATTCATAATGCTTTTTTTGGCTTCTTAGCAACATTAACAAAAGTTATTGAGCATAATTTTCACTATTTTTACACCTTTACATTATGTTATATTTTACAAAAGCCATTTCTAGTTGAACTGACCAAAATAGCATGTAATTACGAATCTGATAAACTATTTTTTATATTGCAACTGGAGAAAGTTATTAAGAGCTTGAACATTATCATAGAATGCTCGATTGGCTCCGCGCGAATGACAGTTCGATTGGCTCCCGTCATTCTCTTTGCCAGACTATATGAAATTATAGTGACTAAATAAGCTACCTTCCATTCGACAAGTACAACAAGTTTTGTTCTACAATTTAAAAAAAGTAAGGCTTAACCTTAGAAAAAGTGCAGCCAGTGGCCAAGGAAGCACAACTGTTTTCGGATAAAGCAAGAATAATGCATTGATGAAATGCGAAAAAAAATCACACATTTAATTGCAAATAACTCATCACAGTAAACTCGTATCGCATAAAAATCTTCTGGAAAATTGTTTATCATTATTTGAACTACAATTTCTGAAACTTTGAGCTTTCTAGCATACTGGAAACATACTTGAGAACGCATAGAGTAAAAGTATGTCGATTTTTTATACATTTCGCCGACAATCTCCATACATATTTGAAATCCAGCTCGCCAGCTCGTGCTTCTGCTAAATGACCTTTCAGAAAGTCATTTTTTCACCTGAATGCACCAATCTAGGGGGCGTCCCGTTGAAAAAAAAATGTTGTTAAAATCATCCCATGCTAATCTGGGCCAGTCTAGGCCGCACTGCCTTTAGCCATTAAGGCTTTCATCAATTCTTCCACGGATTTAATTTTTTTTTATACAGATAAGAATCCCTTTTTCTATTTCCATTTATTTAGTGTTTCAATTCATTAGATAATAAACTCTGGATAAACTTTTTGAAGTTCCGTTTATTTTGAGATAGTCGTTTTCTTTTCTTATCTCTTCAATGAAGAGTTCCCGATATACAAAGTCTCTGAATTTTATTTGTAATAAAAATGGATGATCAATTGATTTTTCTCTTTTTTTTCGGGAATTTATTAAATTGAAAACGTTTTTATATTCATCCGGTGGTGGTTCGTAAAGTATTTCATGGTTGTTGTTCATTGATAATAAATTCACAAAGTCACAAAAATAAAGCAGAACACTTAAAATTTTCGAATATTTAAAAAAAAACCCGCTACGGTTATATATGGTTAGTAATGTTTTATCGCTGCTTTATATTGGTTTGCTGTTTATTCGATTTTTTTTTATAATCTCAGCGTTTTTTTTACTTATTTTAAAGATGTTTAACCGTAGGATTAAAATAAAAAAATTACAAAATAGCAATGCATTGTCAAAGAATTTGTGGATTCATTAAATCTTGACAAGAACATTTCTTAAAATGTTCTTGTAAAAGCTCTAGCCTGCAAAACCTACCATTTTCTAACAAACTTCATTGAATAAAGATTTTTTAATTTATAATTATTTTATTTTATAAATTTTTTTTTTGAGTGTTTAGCATATTCTTATGTTTCGAAATAAAGAAGCTTAAAAATAGGGAAAAAGAAACGTGTTGCGCTAATTCAGGAATCAGCCAAATCATCTCAAATTTTACACTGATGCATGGTGTTCCAAAAGACATCGAAAAAAATATGGAAGGAAAAAGTCATTTTTGCAGCGGTTTAGTACGCATGTAAGTATTTCGTGTAATCCGAGGTTTCACTTACTCGAGGTTGTACTTTCCCCGTCTACCTCGAATAAGCAGGGTTCTACTGTATTTGTATTTTGTAATATTTAGGTCTTATTTAGTTCCTGCTTCTGCCTTAAATATTCAAAACAAAACCTTTAATTCAATATTTTTTCATCAGTTTCATTTTGATCATTTAATGAAACAAATTTCTGTACTTTGTCAGGCTTTTCCCCAGGATAGTGAAGCGAAGCCTATCCAGTGCTTGCAAGGGAGTAGGGTGGTCATGGCTTCCTCCATTCAAACGAATCATAGCGAATAGGTTCTCAACAAAGTCTTGGTTGAGTTTGTTTGTCATGATAAAATCGATTCCATATTTAGCTCGCATTGTTTGCAATAGGCACTTAGTTGAATGGATGGAAATCAAAATGGCCTTCTGAAATGTCTGGGAAAAGAGAATAAGTTGTTGGTTATATATGTTAAAACTGTTACCAAAACAGGGTACCTGTAAACAAGATGCAGCGGGTTAAGCATGGTTTCTTAGCGTTCTCATGTTAGTCAGAAGCTCGGCCATCTGATCAAGTATTTTGTTCTGAGCTTCTTCGGCTAATCCATAACACTTTTTATCAGGTATTGATTGGTGCAAGCTATAGGAGTTCATAACGTCGAACCACAAATTTGTAATATCGATTACTTCGGCCAACAAAAGCGCCTCCTCGTACTCTCCAAAATGTCGTCTGAGGTTGACCGCCGTAGTGTGGCTTAGAAGTTCTGCTGCTAAGCGAACATTTTGTTTTTCTGGTCCCTCAGCTGTGATGTGTTTCAAACTCATTTTGAACATAGCATTAAGTTCTACATTTTTAACATTCCCTTCAGTTTTACTCAAAGGCGAGTTCAAGGTCGACGCTTTTTTGATCAGTTCAACCAAAAAATATTTCGTGATCAGCTTTTCTGAAAAATAGGCATAATTAATTGTTCCTTCCAGATGGTTCCTTTCATTTTAAAAGTTATAATTACCTTTATAATAGAATCCGTGCTTCACCAACCAAGTCCTTACGAGTTTCAACAAATGGGGTCCATCGGGGAAAAAGAACATGTCGTCTTTTGTGACGGGGTGTTGGATAGAAGTTTTTTTTGTAACGTGGCTTATATTGGCTTGTTTCCACAGAGACAAGTTGCCTCAGACACAATCATGGACGACTGCTGCCACTGTGAATCCAATCGAGTGCAATTGACTAGTAACATCGTTGAGAATCTCTAAGGTCATTGGGCAATCCAAATCTGCAAATACAGGCGTTTTCCATTTGGAAAACAGACCCCGTATCGAGATAATTTGGTCGTTCCTTGTGTCCATTTCAACAGCGTTTTTGACGGCCATCTCATCATATGCCAAGACTGCCACTCGCTCTCTAGACGTCATGTGTTTCCCAGTCGCTTCGAGTACTGATAACATATCCTTCAGTACACCACTTCGCATGTGTATTCCTGAAGCATACTCACGAAGACTACGTAGGCTGGGCAAAGGAATTTTCATCTCTTTTCTGACTATCTCGTACGCTGGCTGACTGTGGATCTGGTAATAACAAATTGATTTTATGAATCAGTGATATGATAAGCTTTAAAAATATATTTTAAGACAAAGTAATATCGGAGGTAACATCCTGGTCATCGTTTTACCATAGTTTTTTTTTTTTAACAAAGCGATCATACCTTAGTGAAAATGCTGTCATGATCTCCTCGGACGTCCACTTAACTTTCTATTTGCATCCTAAAATCAAATCGGTTTCATTTTTGTAAAAACTTTTGCAAAAGCTTCATCTACTTCTTTTTTTATCAACTGTTCTGGAACACGCACAAGCTCTTGGTTGGATTTCCGCAACAAGTCTATCTGCCTTTCCTGCGCTTTCAACTCCAACGCATACTTACGATGGAGAAACTTAATTTTAGCATCCTTTTGTTTCTCCTAGAACAAAGAATTGAATGAATATTGATGATAGTGGCTTATTTATAAGTTTTACCCGTGTACGTAAAGAGCTAATTGTTTTCCGCTGATCAATGATTATCTGTTGTAACGCAGTTTTTGTCAGCGTCTTCGGTACTGAAATGGTTTTGGTCAGTGTGTTCGTCTCCATCTCGATCGCCTTACAGATTAACTCGAGACCATCGAAGTTCATATCTGCAGGTTGAGACAGTACCGGATCAAAAGCGATTTCGTGCAACGGTTGGTCAGAAACAGTATTATTCGCAAGACGACTTGGATTACTTTGGCGATTTGTTTCGACCGCGTCAGCACTGTGGATCGCAGTGCAAAGCAGGTCAGAAGTTTGCTGATTGAGGAAACGATGACTCTTCGGTGCCGGTGTTCTTCAACGACAAATCAAATATACCTCTGTCGTCGTTCTCAGGGTTCACATTCGACGACGCTTCTTTCCCAGAAACATCGGCGCGTATTCCTAGCGGTTCACCATCCATGGCCACCTCACAAAGGAGGTCGAGTCTACAGAGGGCTGCTGATTCAGAAAGTGACGGCTTCTCGAGACATGTTTTATGCGAAAATAGTTCAAACACCTCGCTGTTTCCATCGTACGCAGGATTTAGATTTGGAATAACTTCTTCCGGCCAATCAGAGTTGGTTTTCAACGGATCGCTTATCGCCTCACAAAGTAGGTCTAGTCCCCGGAAGTGATCATCAGTTTGGTCTGGTAGCTCTTTGTCCTTGACTTTAGTGCTGTTCTATAGAGACTCGATTGAACTGTTGTTTCCCACCCTGGATAAGTTTGCATTTCTCTGTAGAAGTTCTTCGACCACTTGCTTCCGGTTCCTCACTTTAGCTCTGATGGATCGAGCAGACTCAGTTGGAGGGCAACGAATGGATGGCAAAGCTGAGAGAAAAAAACGAAACATAAAGAATATTGCGATAATGGCCTAAGTTAGAAATACTTACCAGATTTTATAAGAACCCTCCTTGCGTTTTCCATATAAACATTGACAAACTCCGTCAATTCGAAATGCTGGGAGCACACGTATATGCCGGATCCATCCTTACGGCCACAGAACGCGAGCTATTTTTTGCTTACCGCGGGTTCCTTCGGTAGCTGATGAAAACTCACTGCTCTTTTTTGCTTCTAAGCGTCGACATGCGAAATTTTGCAGGTTTTTTGCAGCACTTGGTCATTTTTTCATTAAACAAAAGTTATCTAAATCAAAAACTCTTCCGTAATTGCAACCCAAACAACTCTTCTGACGTCATTGATGCGAATTAGACCGCATTGCACGCACACCAGTCTGAAGATATTGATGTATTTATGACAGCATCAAAATATCTCCGCACCTTATGTAAAGCTCATGGGTCCAAAATAGGTACCCGGTCCAAAATAAGTCTGTTGATTCTCAACAGAAATGGTCACTGTGAGATAAACGCCACGTTAGCCCCTTTTTATTGTTTTCTATGTTGTGATCTGCTGAGTGTTGCCAGTTCATAGTTTTAAGAGTTTTTTGTATCCTAATTTTAAGCGGGAAAAAACTGTAATGTTAAGCGAATGCAAAATAAATGATTCTCTTTATTTCAAGTCGTTAGCGCAAGAACAAGTCTTTTTATGCATCCGGAATGGTCTGACACAACAAAGTCCGTTACCCTACAAGAAGGAAAAAAAATGAAAAAAATATTATTTTCGCATATTTCGGCTATTCAGTAAAACTATCCATTGTTGCAAATTTGCAACAACACGAACCGGTTTTACCTTTTTGTAATTATAAATACCTAAACTTTGCAAAAGTTCAAAACTTGTATTGAATGTGACCCTTTAGTATCAAGAAAAATTGATTTTTCAACATTTTGCAGGATTTTAAAATGGTTCTAATGAATGTTGCAAATTTCTTCCTTTTAAGAACGAATGGTGGTAAATGATCTAACCAATACATGGATTATGTACTTGTTTTTTCCTCCCTGTTTCAATAGTTGGCCGAATTTTTTTTTTTCAGTCAACCATTATGATAGAAAAAATACTAAAACCAATCCGCAAATTGTGGTCACCCTGTGAATTACTTTTCTGAGAATACGAAAAAGAAATTTCCAGTAACAAAAATCTCTCAATGTAAATAAGACTAGACCCAAAATCTGGAAATAAGGCTTTTCAACATTCCATATTTATAGATTCAAGTTGGTCTTGTTTGTACCCTTGTACACTTTAAGTCATTTTTTTAACACGTTAACATTCGAAGTCATATGTACTTTTAATATTGGTTGAAAAATAATAAATTGTTGAAGAAATTCGCGAAAACTTTTTCGCGCTTTTTTCTTATTTGCACTGTTAATGGGACACACTTACATCTCGAAATTTCATCTCAAAATCTTTTTATACATAAATGAACAATTTAAACTTAATAGACGGTTTTCGATTTCACCAGAGCACTTATTTACGTGTATGTCCTGAGAGTCGATGTGGTCTAGTGGATAGGCTGGCGCGAGTCTGGATTTGGTATGCCAGGAGTACTGGATTCGATTCCCGGTATCGGCAAGAAAACTTTTGGGTTTGAATCCCATAAGTGGCCGACAGGTAAGATGTGTTTCCTCATATAACTGACTATATAATAAGAATGTTCAATCAGTTGCCAGCTGGCCAGGTATATACAGGGATGCCGGAATACCTGTAAACTAGCCCACCTGATTGATTCGTTCTTCCAAAATATACCTACATCAACACACGCAATACATTCACTCCATAAAAGTTCATACGAAGCCATGGGGTCCGGGTATGAAGTACGCGTTGCATTGGAGATTTGTCGAACTTAATAATCTAAGAATGCTTGTGAGCACATACTTAGGCAGAAACTGCGGTGAATCCGTGCACCCATGGTGGATAACCAATATACATACATTGTTGAATCTCAACAATAATGGTCACCCTGAATCGAACGTCACAATTGTCGATGGGTTACCTTTTGTATCGTACCCATTTTGTTGAGTGCTTATGGTTGCCAATTTGTAAGATTTCCCCCATTTATTTCTTGTGTTTTACGCGCGAAAAGTTGTCATTATGGCAAAACATGAATAAACTTTCTCTTTTCAAATCTACCGTTAACGAGACAAGTTGTCTTTTCATTTAAAGCCCAAAATCATTCGAAAAGTCTGGAAATAAACATACATACATACAGCACTTATTTACGTGTATGTCCTTTCAATGTTGTTTTGGTTATGGTGTTCGCTTCAAATAAACTCAAAGTGGATAATCTTCTACAAATAAAACTATTTATTTAGGGATGGATAAGACTTAAAAAAAACAACAGCTAGTCAATCCCAAGCGGCTAGAAAATCATCTTTGAAATTGGTTTCGCGGTAGCATGAGTTGGCTCTCGTATTACAAATTCCTTTTAATCTTGACTAGAAAGCCGCTAGCAAACGCCAAACTTTCCGAAAAGGCAGAAACCAGGAACAAACAATGACACATTTCCTGGTGACCGACAAATTCCAATGCTCCCAAACGACCGAAAGTCAAACTTCATTGCCGGAACGGGAGCTCACAATGTCGATATTCGTTTTCGTAAACCCCAACCCAGGCCCCAGGATCTGGAACTGAATGGCGGACGGCCGGGTGTATGAGTTGAGTAGCATCAGGCATTCTTCACGAAAAACTGCAAGGAAAATGAGAAAACTTTTCATTTATTGACATCTCCATTCGGAAATCGTGCCGGAACAAGTTTCCGAGGGATTCTTCATCTTCCGGCAAAAAAGCCACATCACGAACATCCGAAGATTTCCGGAGGCGGCAAATGCGAAGAATGTGGGTCTGGTTGGGCGGATTCGGATAGCTAGCTAGCTGGTTAGAATGACTACTTTTGAGACGGAACAACCTAATATGGCAAGAGGAAGATGCTAGAAAACGGGGTTTGAGTATTCTTTTTTTCCCTTCCCTTCTCATACACGCTGCTGTGATTCTGAGTTACAACCATACGGTTCTGGATGTGACAATAATGAACTTTTCGATGGAATACGCTAGTTACATTCTGGAACAGGAAGCATTGCAGCGCGACAAAATCGTTAGGGAACACAAACAGAAGTAAGTCAATAACGATTTTAATTAAAGTCACACATCCACACGCACACCTACATACACATCTGCACACGTACAACCCAGCACACGTACATACACACGTGCGTTTCAGGGAGATTGAAATCTGGGCTCATCATAGATGGCTTAAATACACGCTAGGTGGATACTTCACGCGCCCAATGTGTGGTTTTGTGGAGTTTAATTAATTACCGACGTTAACTAAACATAAATTGGGGAAACCAGAATAATATGCTAATAGATAATTCTGATGCCAATCGTTTGCTCGCTTCAGTTGCCTGAACCGGATGATTTCCATTGAAGTACCTACCTGTATGTAGAAGACGCATCGTGCTTTGTTTCAAGTACAATAAAGCAGGTAATAAAACCCCATCAAATTAAGCAATTTTCAAGCGTCTGTGAGTGCTTGCATATTATTGATAAAGTTTTATCATCTTCTTGTTTTTTTTTCTTTTCAATGTTTAAGTCTTTTCCTGCATGTGTTGTGTTGTTTATGTGTTAATGCATGAAATATTAGGCAAAGATTATTTTATATTGAAAACATAAAGAAATATTTGCCTTGAGTTCGAATCTGTCTTAAGTTTTTATCATTGGCTGCATGAAATATGAATATGCTTGTCAGAATACCCGGTTTTATTCGAACTTGCCCGGATACTTGTTATACAATTTAAGAAAAGTCCGGTCCGACTCGGTTGTTTGGATTTCGTTGAAAAAGCCAGGTAGAGTTAGAAGCTTTTTCGAGATCCAAAAAAAAAAAAAAATGTGCGGAAGAAATCTAATTTGATTTCAAGAATTCTTTATCTTTCATTCAGGGGACAATTACCTTCGTTAAAACAAGCAAGATTGATAGATAAGAGGAAAAATAACCATGTTTTGGCCATGTTGCATCTTATGTATGTTGGAGTATATAAGTCGTATTAAAAGAGATTTCCAAAAAGTCTTCTATTTATGAGATTTAACAAAAAATCAGCTTATGACTGTTTAGTCCATTGCAAAAATCTTCAAAACCAAATCTATATTTTTAGTCTTTTTTTTTTTACCCCAATCCGCTCTTGAGTGTTAGTTTGGCGACTTGTACTTTTATGCAAGCGCATCCAAATAATTTTTTTCCTGGGATCCTCAATGAATTAATATAATCTTGAAGCATCATTCCTTTTTATGGACGTCTGCAAGCTCAGAAAAAAAATCCCTATTCAGACGTTAAGTGTTAATTTGACACTCCTCGCTTAAAATCGCTATATATGTACATATCTCTAGTTTCTCTATCGATTTTAATCAAACTTATAGTTTTGAAACTTCTTTATGGAACTTATATATGATTCTGAGACAGTATTCAGCTCCAGCTATTCATTCTTTAATCCGAAATTATGTTTCGCATAAAGACTATAGACCAGCTACCAAATGCCCAAAAAATCACTTAGTGCCTAAGAAAGCTGAAGCTAAATAGAAGCTTCATGTTACCGATGAGGATTTTTTTTAAGATCATGACCACAAAAAATGTAAGAAAATTGGTTCAAAAACAGTACTTTTCAATCATTGAACCTTCAAAACGGTTTTATTCACATCAAGTACAAAAACTTTGAAAAGTGGATTGGAAGGTTGGCGTTTTACACATTTTTGCATCTTCAGAATCTTAAAATACGAAGCACATATTTTTTGACGAATTTTCAAAGGCATCTTTTTTTAAACTTTTCATCAAATTGCGAATTCTTAGATTTTTTTAATAACTAAATTCTACTTTGCACTGGATTTTGAGTACATTTTCAAATTCTCGTTCTTAGAGTGCCATTTAGAATAAATGATGCCTTTTGAAGGTTTTGAGATCAATTGAAACCGAAGGTAATTTTTGAAAACTTGATCACATCAAAATCGATATTAAATCTTTGCTCTGAAAATAAAGCATTATTCTTCAATAATTGACATATGAGAATAAATGTTTATTGTTTCGTTGCTGTTTTTTATGACACGAATACCAAAACGTTGGTAAAGTGTCACAAAAGAAACAAAAAAAATGTGTTTTTTTTTTGTTTTGTTTATTATTTATGATTGCTTCTCGATGAAAAAGTTTGGAAATGAAGATGATTAGCATTTGAATAATTATTGAAATTAAAAATTTTAAATTTTTAAAAGTTTAGGCAAATTGGTATTACTTCATTTGTACACTTTTCTTGAACATTTATAACATTCTATAATTCAGAGATCTGACTAAGAAGGGTATCCTTTGCAATCATCAGAACAGAAAAATTATAAAAAAATCCACTGAAGTCTTTTTTGACGCGAGGGATACGTATTTGAAGCTTTAAAAGTAACCACGTGAAAAACCACGTCAATTTGTGAAAACTACTTAAATGACCTGGCAAAATCCAAGACTATGAAAATAAGTGCGCAATGGATATGACGTGAAATCTTATGGAAATGAATACACTCGTAGTTTATTCAGACACCCACCTTTGCCAGATGATATTAAGATAATGAACAAATAATTTAGAATTTGTATCAACTACTTATATTTGTTTGAAGTCAGATTACAAAGCTAAAAAGGAGAAAGCAAAACATTAAAAGATAAAGAAAGATAAACGATGGAAAGCAGGACAAAACAAAATAGAACAAGATAAAATAAAGTTTACCATGGAAACAAAACTAAACAAAATAAAATAACACAAAGTTAAAACAACATAAAACTAGCTAAAATTATATAAAGAGAATAAGTAAGGTAAAACAAATTTAAATAAAATATTACAAAGGGAAACAAGATAAAACGGAATAAAACAAGGAAAAAAAAAACAAATCAAAGATGAATCGAGGAAAAATTAAAAGGACAAAATGGAACATAATAAAAGTTAAGTATCAAGGTGAAATAAGACGATAAATTATTATAGGTAAAGCATGTTTACGAGGTTAAACTTGATAAAACAATTGAAAATAAGATTAATAAATATTAACATAATAAAAATATAGAACAAATTAAAACAATAAAACACAATATAAACTCAGAAAAAACAGGATAGAACTACATCACCCAAAATAAATAAGGATGAAACAAGATAATACCAGATGAAACAGGATAAAACAAATAAAAAAACAATTCATATCAAGATAATACAAAAAAAAACATAAACAAGACCAATCTAGATTGAACGGAATAATATAAATATGATAAAGGTATATGAAACAGAATCGAACAAAAGAAACAAGATTCAAATATATGTAACAATATAAAATCAAACAAAAAATGATAAATAAAGAAAAAATAGTCAAACCAAGAAAAAATGATAAACAAGTTCATCCAAAATTAAACGAGAAAACAAGGCATAAAAAGATTTAAAATATGATGAAATTCGATTAAAGTTAAGGTCATTCCATAATAATGGCTTCCGTTAAATTTTATATGTTTTTTCGACAAAGTTAATTTTCTTTATCTTTGTTTGTCTTTTAAGTTGTATTTAATGTAGTTTTTCCTTGTTCTGTCTGTTTTGACAATGTTCCGCATTGCTTTATGTTGTAAAATCTAGTTTTGATTTAGAGTATTTAGTTATTTTCCATGTTGTTTCATGTTGAAACTTGTTTTATTTTGTTGTACCACGTTTTATTTAATGCTATTCAGTTTGGTCTTATTTTATGTAATTTTCCCATGTTTTATCTTAATTCCTAGTGTTTTGTAAAATTTTTCTATTTTTTATTTCTTTCTATGTTTGGAGCATAGTTCGTTATTTTACGTTAAGCCCTCCCATTTAATACCCATATTAAAGGATTTCATGTGATTTGTCGTACAGCGAAAAAAAAAGACTCCAGAGTACTTTGCACAATAATGTGTGAACTTGTTTTAGATTACAATTACATAGCTTCATTAAATCATTATTTGGGTTAAAACAAAAATTCCTATCTGGAGAACAAAAAAAATAAACTGTTTAAATTTCGTGAAGTCGTAAGAATCGAACAACTTAAGTTCTTTAATAAAAGATGCTAAGTTTTAGTCTACTTTTATGATCCAGTTGATAAGTTTGGGTTTTGAGGTGGATCATATATGTATGTTCATTGGAAAGATTACAACACATGGGGTGCAAATGAAAACCAAGAAATAGCGGCAAAACTCATTAATCTCAAACTAAAACGATCCTGTTTTATAAAATATTTCTTGTGTATATCCATTCATCAAAAGTCCAAAATTAAGATTTTTGAAATTTTCATTTTTATCGTGAAAAATGGCAGCCATGACACTTGGCATCGAGCAAAACAAAATTGAACGTTTTGCAGAAAAAAAATCCATACCTAACTTTTAATATTTTTTCACATCAGTGGTTATTTTAGTTGATGGAATATCTATTCCGAAGCGAAAAAACTTTTGACGGAGTGATTTTCATGAGTATTGATAAAAAGCTTAACAAGAAGAAAAGTACGTTTTGTTCCCAGTGTATCACCGGTGATCCACTCTACTTATTCGAAAATGTGTATGATTTAGTAATCAAAGTAAACCACTATTTGATTCTGCTTGGATATGCAACCTTCTACACGTCAGTATTTTTAGCTGGGGATAGTTATGAAAGCTCCCAACCCCCCCCCCCCCCTCCCTCTTTTGACTTGTCAAAAAAACCCGAAGGGGAATAAACAAGGTTTTATGAGGCTTATTCTGCCACTCGAGTGACGTGACTACGAAAAGTCATTTCATTTTCCTGGCTTAAGGGGGGGGGGGGGGTAGGGTCTAACGGGTATAAAAAACACCATTTTCACGATTTTGTTCTAGAGCTATCGTTCAAACAAATGTTTTCAAATTTTTTGCATTATACAAAGCATTGTTAAAAGAACATTTAGTAATTTTTTCGTAGAAAAATATTGAAAAATGAGCCGGTGACGGAGCACTTTCGAGGATGCCTTTTAGAAAACAGGATTTGCGGTGGACACTGTATCTCAGCACAGAATCATCTGAAGTCAAAAAATCAGAGCAAAATATTTTTAATAGATGTTTTTCTGGACCCCAACGTTTTTATTTAACTTAAAAAAAAAAATTATGAAATTTTTGTGGCTGTTTGAAGTAAAAACTACGATTTTTCATGAAAAAATCCGCCATTTTTCACCTGTAAAATCTCCCCAAAGTAAAAAAAAAACAAAAAAGAAAAACGTTGGGGTCTGGTGGGCTTGTGATATAGCTCAGTTGGCAAGTCTGTTGTCTCCTGAGCCGATGTCCGCGAGTTCGAGCCCAAGAGCAAACATCGAACACAGTTGTACCGGATGAGTTTTTCAATAACGATCCGCCAACTGCACCGTTGATAAAGTCGCGAATGCCATAAAGATGGTAAAACGACTATAATCGAAACAAAAAAAAAAGTTGGGGTCTGGTATTTTATATGTAGAAAATATGTTCCAAATTGTAGAAAATATGTTCCAAATTTGAAAAGAATCGGATAAGTAGTTTTCAAATGACGATGTCCACGGACATTAAAAAGGTGCTTTCGAGAAAAACGCGTTTGAAGTTTCTGCTCTTGCTTTCTTGCAGTATTAGATAGGAGGAGATAAAGGCCTATAATTTCTACAGTTTTGCTTCAATTGACTTGAAAATTTGACACAACATTCTTGAAATGTTTTACAATGAGAAAATAAAAAAATAAAAAAATCTATTTTTTGAAAGTGTTAGACCCAACCCCCCCCCCCCCTTAAATAGCCTCCCTAAAGTCTGCTTCATTTAATATTGGAACAAATTCTTTTGCTCATTGTGGCGCTCCTAGTGGACGGATTTGGAAACTTTTTTCACCCACGTGTCGGGAAATTCATTACCTTTCACCATGTATTTATGTCATAACACCAAACGATAGCATTTTGTAAACAACCGCCATGGAAGCCGAACGGAGAGATCAAATTGTGCACAGTTTTCTTGAAAATCCATTGTTGTCGGCATCGAAGCTAGCTAAACAGCTTAAAATGCCCAGAAATACCGTATGGCGTGTTATCAAGCAGTACAAGGAAACATTGACGACGGCTCGGAAGCCGCATTCGAAGCGTCGGAGTGGAACTGTCGACCGGAAACTGCGTGGGAAAGTCATCAAGGCCGTCAAGAGGAATCCCAATCTTCCAGACCGCGATTTGGCCAATAAGTTCCAGGCCGCTCACAGTACGGTGCGACGAATTCGTCTCCGGGAAGGAATAAGGTCATTCCGAGCCAGCAAACAGCCAAATCGGACGCTGAAGCAGAACAATGTGGCCAGAATCCGTGCTCGAAAGCTGTACGACCAAGTGCTGACCAAGTTCGACGGATGTATTCTGATGGACGATGAGACCTACGTGAAGGCGGACTTTGGGCAAATCCCAGGTCAAAAATTTTATTTGGCGACGGCTCGGGGGGATGCACCTGCAAAATTTCAGTTCGTGTTTGCGGATAAATTCGCCCACAAGTACATGATTTGGCAGGGGATATGCAGTTGTGGACAGAAAACCAAAGTCTTTCTCACTGACAAGACAATGACATCAGAAGTCTACAAAAAAGAGTGCCTACAGAAACGTATTCTGCCGTTTATTCGTGCCCACGACCGTCCAGTAATGTTTTGGTCGGACCTCGCAAGCTGCCATTACAGCAAAACGGTTATGGAATGGTACGCAACGAACGGGGTCAGCGTAATACCGAAGGACCTCGTTCTGAAGAATTTTCTGAAGAATTTTCTGAAGCCAGGACGAATATGTAAAATTTCGTGAGTCACGTCACTCGAGTCGTAGAATAAGCCTCAATGCCTCAATGTTGGTAATTTCTACTAGAATTCAAACAGTTGAATGAGTTTAAGTCAGTAACTGTATAGAATGGGAATCATATACCGTAAACTGGTTGCTGTTTTGTAACACTAAAAGGTTTTAAAATACTCACTGAGGTAAGGAGTATGAAGCATGATCATTGATAGCTGAATATTCAAACGACATTAGTGGCTATAACTAAATGTTTTTTACAAAATCAGATTTCATGTTTTGGGGTAACTTTGATCATTATGGTTTTAACGAATCTCAACATCTTCAAATTTTTTGAATTTTTCTGTACAAATATTCCAAAAGGAATCGGTACCGAATTCTCTCGAATGCGAGCATGAAATTTACGAAATGTTCCTCAAATAGCTTTTTTGTGACATAATGTCTGCATATTCGCCTTTCCATGAATAAGAAATTTGGACGCATTCTGCCCCAGTTTTGATATGATTGTTTTTAGTAAAAAATTGAGAATGAAATATATTCACTCGAAAGTTAATACGAGAGAATATAAGGGTTACCATATCCCGCAATCCTAAAAATGAGTACATTGAGATCATTTATCAAATAAATCTGGAGATACTTAAACAGTAGAACCCCGCTTATCCAGTTTTGTGAGCTCCCGGATTATCCCAGTCAGCAGGTTGAAACGATATGCACATACAAACCATACAAGCTTTGCGCCCGGATGGTATGCAAAAGGATGTACAGTAGAATCCCGCTAAGGTAAGCGGAATAACTTCATAAAATGGATGAAATACGTTGGTTTTTCTGATCAAATGTCTTTGAACAAAAAAAAAGAGTACATTTGATAAAATTCCACAGAAAGAAGAGTAGTGTAGTCTTAAAAGAGTACGTAGATATGGAATCCCTAGAGGATATACGAAAAGCTGTAGTTTATTCAGACTGTGCAGGCTGGTGTATCATGAAACTTATATGTTAACCATGAAAAATTACAAGTTTTACACAGATTTGACTCATCCTTTTGTTTCCAAGAATTAAATCCGTTTTAGTTAACCTTTCACGTAAGAAATGATAGAAAAGATTGTTTGCTACAACATAAATGAAGAAAAACATCATTCGAAGCCATTGGATAGTGTGTATTTGAGAAATACTGGCATGGTCCACCCTACCCAGTTTTTCTCTATCACGAAATAGGGCTAATGATGACCGCAGTAAGAGATGAGATGTTTTTTTTTGTTTTTGCTCATTTAACGATTACTTGAGTACCGAACAGAAGGCCGTTCAAAATTATAATGGGACATCAAAGTTTCAATAAGATCTTGAATTTTGAATAAACTGTGTTTGACTTGTTTAACGTGACATTTGGGTTATTTATCCGCTAAAAACGTACCGAAAGTTTTTCAGAAACTTTTCTCACTGGGTGGTTTAGTTCTGCGGGTATAAGATTAAAACAGTTTTATGAATAAAAATTGTGTGCTTCTTTTTTCAGCTGACTTTTAATTTTAGTTTTCTTGAAAAGTTTATGTTTGCTGCTATCTAAAGAAAAACTTCAATAGGGTAGCAACACATTTTTGTTTCATACAACTCTTCGAAATAGAAAGCGGCGTGTAATTATAAAATCTAATTAAAATTAACGCATTATAAAATCTATTATTTTTTGCTGGATAAAACTTCGAAACCTTTTCTTTTATAGAATCAAGAGAAGACTAGTTGAAAGTTTGTCGCTACTGGTTTATCAACCCTTCTTATTAGATATTCTATGAATGTCATTACAAGTTCAGATCAAAGTTGTAAAATGCTTAACTTTTCACCGTACGGTCAGTGGCAATCCTCGTTTCGGGAAATAAAATGTCCCCCTAGATTCTAGGTTGAGGCTTAAGGTACACGCGAAAGCAGACTGTTTTCCTTGGAAAATACCGGCTAGTGAGCAAAAGCAAAAGAGAACGTTTTCCAAACACCATTACCCACCACTCTGTACCACAACTTGAGCAATCTCGGAAACCCAAAGAAGGACTTCAGTGGGGCAAGCAGGAAACAGATATTAATGTCATCGTACCAATCTACAGCTTTTTTGGCTTTCTTACAGAAAGGCATAGGGAACGGTCAGTTGGGGATATCATTAATTAAGGGTCCAAGACCCCACTTTATAGGTACCAATCGATTCAGCTCGACGAGTTACGATGATGTCCGGGAATTTGTATGTTCCATAAAAACGTTCTTAACACATTAACTCCTATTCTAGGTTTCACGATTTTGATGAATTTAGTATCAAAAAATTGGATTTTTTTTCTTGTAGGACCTATCTCAAAACCAAAAAAAAACAAAATTGTTTAAAATTTTTCTATTCCATAGAACATATCATGCTTACGTTGGCTCCAAAAAAGGTAGCCATTTGCTCAGCAGCAGTAGCCAGCAATCGCTAAATTAATTACAAAGGCGATCAAAAATTTGACAAAAATTTCAAAAAACAGCAGAGAATCGATCCCACGCCATCTAGCATGAGAGTTTAGGAGGTTAACCCCTTGACCACTAGTGAGCGTCGAGATATGTGGCTCTCAAACTTTAACAGTTTGAATTATTTGGATTATAAATGAACTCGTTGAATATAAGTTCGTGTATCCTCCAAAAAACGTACTGGGCACCTTTTTTTTATATTGAGTTTAGTAATTTTTGCTATCGATTTTCTTTAATCATAATCTTTTTTATAGATTAATAATAAATAATTCAGAAATAAGGAATCCATTATTGTGTCATTTATTTCCAAAGATAATTGACACTCTGTAAGAAAGCCTCCAATCCACTGATAAGTGTATTAAATCGGGTTTTTTTCTCTTTTACCCGCTCCTTTTCTCGTTTTCTTAGTTTTTCATTTCCATCGTCAAGTTGAGTTTAAAATTTTCATTGCACTAAGACAAAAGAGGCTTGTTAGTTTTCCGGTTGCGCTTGAAAACTTTACTATATCTTAATGGGACAAAATGGATTCTTTCTGTAGAAACTCGGCCGTCTGGAGCTGTGTCTTTGGCTGTTGTCGTCGTCGTTGAAACTTTTGTCCGGGGGAGCATTTCTTCCGCGATTCCGGCCAACCTGCGAAGCTCATGGCGAAAGTCGGCTTAAACTTTTCCCATTCGTCATCCTGCACAATACATACAGGATGCAGCATGCATCGCCATTGAGAGTGGAAAGAAGCGGGGGACGCAAATGCTTCTTCAACGTTTCCGCATCAACTCGCTGACACCCACGCTGCTGCCTCAAATGGGAAGGAGAAAATGCAATAGAAAAAAAAACCAGAGACGAACTCAAATAAACCAAAGCGCAGTATGAGGATTGGTGGAGGAATTCATTTGTCACGTTGTTGAATCGTCGCTGCAATTGTTTTTTCTTGCAACGTGTAGAAGATGAAAATCCGAAAGAATGGATGCTTTCTTAGAAAAACTTGTGAACATTCTTACCGAAAATGACTTGCAAGCAGGGATTTGTTTTCTTATCTCATGAGAATCCACTGCTCGAACGACGAATAACAAATTGTGATATGAAAAAATAAGCGAATTAAAAAAAACGAAGATAAGATAAAATTCAAGTGAAAAAAGGAGCAAAAGAAAACGCAGAAAAAGAAGAAGAAAATGGAAAAAAGTGACAATACAGAAGAAAATAGAACAAAGCAGATAACAAACTAAAAATCCTAAAGAGACGGGTCAAACCCCGAGCAAACCAATAAGAAGAGAATGGAAGAAAAAATGAAAAGAAAAAAAAAGAAAATGACAAAAGAATAAAAAAAGAGGTGGTATAAAAGAAGAAAACCATGCAAGGGGGAGAACAGAGAGTTGTAAAATCATAATTTTTACATACAAAAATTAAAACAGAAGAAAAAAGAAATGAAACTGATAAAGTTGTAAAGAGAACCGAGAAGAAAAACGGAAAAAGAGAAGTAAGAAGAACTTAAAAGAAAAAGTAGACACATTATTCATAAAAGGAAGGAACAAAGAAAATGAATGAATAATAGAATGAGAATAAAAGGAAGGAAAACCAGGAGAGAAGCAGATGCAAAATCGGAAATGAGAAATGAGAAATGAGAAATGAGAAATGAGAAATGAGAAATGAGAAATGAGAAATGAGAAATGAAAAATGAGAAATGAGAAATTAGAAATTAGAAATGAGAAAGGAGGAATGAGCAATGAGAAATGAGAAATGAGAAATGGGAAATGAGAAATGAGAAATGAGAAATGAGAAATGAGAAATGAGAAATGAGAAATGAGAAATGAGAAATGAGAAATGAGAAATGAGAAATGAGAAATGAGAAATGAGAAATGAGAAATGAGAAATGAGAAATGAGAAATGAGAAATGAGAAATGAGAAATGAGAAATGAGAAATGAGAAATGAGAAATGAGAAATGAGAAATGAGAAATGAGAAATGAGAAATGAGAAATGAGAAATGAGAAATGAGAAATGAGAAATGAGAAATGAGAAATGAGAAATGAGAAATGAGAAATGAGAAATGAGAAATGAGAATTGAGAATTGAGAAATGAGAAATGAGAAATGAGAAATGAGAAATGAGAAATGAGAAATGAGAAATGAGAAATGAGAAATGAGAAATGAGAAATGAGAAATGAGAAATGAGAAATGAGAAATGAGAAATGAGAAATGAGAAATGAGAAATGAGAAATGAGAAATGAGAAATGAGAAATGAGAAATGAGAAATGAGAAATGAGAAATGAGAAATGAGAAATGAGAAATGAGAAATGAGAAATGAGAAATGAGAAATGAGAAATGAGAAATGAGAAATGAGAAATGAGAAATGAGAAATGAGAAATGAGAAATGAGAAATGAGAAATGAGAAATGAGGAATGAGGAATGAGCAATGGGAAATGGGAAATGGGAAATGGGAAATGAGAAATGAGGAATGAGAAATGAAGAATGAGAAATGAAGAATGAGAAATGAGAAATGAGAAATGAGAAATGAGAAATGAGAAATGAGAAATGAGAAATGAGAAATGAGAAATGAGAAATGAGAAATGAGAAATGAGAAATGAGAAATGAGAAATGAGAAATGAGAAATGAGAAATGGGAAATGAGAAATGAGACATGAGAAATGGGAAATGAGAAATGAGAAATGAAAAATGAGAAATGAGAAATGAGAATTGAGAAATGAGAAATGAGAAATGAGAAATGAGAAATGAGAAATGAGAAATGAGAAATGAGAAATGAGAAATGAGAAATGAGAAATGAGAAATGAGAAATGAGAAATGAGAAATGAGAAATGAGAAATGAGAAATGAGAAATGAGAAATGAGAAATGAGAAATGAGAAATGAGAAATGGGAAATGAGAAATGAGAAATGAGAAATGAGAAATGAGAAATGAGAAATGAGAAATGAGAAATGAGAAATGAGAAATGAGAAATGAGAAATGAGAAATGAGAAATGGGAAATGAGAAATGAGAAATGAGAAATGAGAAATGAGAAATGAGAAATGAGAAAATTAGAAACTAGAATTGAATAATGAGAAATGAGAAATGTGATATGAAGAATGAGAATCCATATATTTTTTGAGTAACATAAAACATGAAACATAAAACGACGATTTAAATTTTCAAAATTAGCAATGGTACATTAAATAACGATCCTCACATAAGAAAAGCGAGGAGTTAATCGAGCGGTGCTATAAAATAGGCGCAACGATTTAATCTTTCAAAATAACATCTGTTGCGACCGCAAATCTACGGTCAGGTCATAAATCAAAAGTTTATTTTCGACGGCAGCTGCGTCATGAATTAATGTTTCTTTCACGACGGACCAGCAATGCAAAAAAACGAATCCACCCCATGAAATGCGAAACACTCTTCACCGGCATCTGCTGGTCGATGTTGCAGTAAGCGGGTCTAGAAGGCTTCAACAGACGAGAGGCTTAAATTATCTCTTAATTTTGTTCAGAACTCCATAAGGAATTCACAAAATGCGCCACAAATCCTATCGCCGTTGCAATACAATCCGTTACTATGTGGACGATAGTTGGCTTCATTAGTCTTGGCTCGCTGAAAATTTCATCTGAATGCAAAATAGTTTAGCGCTGAGAAACATCACCACCACAAGAAGAACAAAGAACGAAAGATAATGTCACCAGTTTCTTGAGCCAGTGAACTTTCTTCCTGAACTTGCTGCTGGTTGCATAAAAACGAAGAAATGCTAAAGGATAAACTTTTAATTAGAAGCCATGTTAAGCTTCTCTAACGGATCATTTGATAGTGACAGCAGCGACGATGCACGTGAGGCGTTTGCTGTCGAAGCTGCTCAACATTCATGTAAAATGAAAATTGACAGCTTTCAAGATGAACTATTTATAATGCTTATCATATCTTTAATGAAAAGCGTCTTTAAATATTAAAAATTGGTCACAAAATAGTTAAAAACTAGGAACAAAGCATCCTCGAGAAAATGGACTATAAAGTAGACTGAGTCGATTTGGGATCATTTTTGGATTTCTCAAATTTAATTTTTAAGTAACGCTTATATGAGTAAATTTGTTCTTTTAGGTTTGTATAGGAAAATAATATATTTTTTACTGAAAAATCAACATCATTTTTTTTCTTCTATGATACCTAGCTTGTTCATGGTTTTTGTGCCAATTTATTAATTCATCAAAGAAAATTTACCGCTGAACAGCTTTGTCGAAAATCTTAACTTCTTAATTAATTAAACAAAAAGTTGTAAGCTGTTTTACTGGGTTATATATTTTGGCATAGATAAACAATAAATTCAATTGATATACTGATCAACATCAGTTGTTGTATTTTGGAGCATTCTCTTGTTTTATAATTTTTTCTCACAGCACAGAACAAATAAGTGATGCATGGGTGCATGGTTTTTTTTTAAATATCCAAAAATTTAGTGCGTGAATAATTTCTATTTTATTCTATAATAAAATAGAAGATCTAGTTTTTTTTCCTTTTGAACGACTGTTGGAGAGATATTTGTTAGAAAAAATGTTGAATAAAGAATTAAGTTAGTAAACAGATACTACCCAAGTAACACAGATAAGCCTGACTAGCATAAGGATGTTTTATTATGGTTTAATTATGGCATTTTTTGTGCAGCTCGTTTTATGATGGTTTGGTTATGGCCATGAAAAATGCTTATATTCTTGAATCGACCATATGTTTACAGATAGTTTTAAAAACGCATATAAAGCTTTTATTAAACATACTGTTTTAGTTCATTTGAAAGAGTTATGAATGCTCTGTTTAAACTATAATACAACACAAACTTAGAAGTTTACTCCAAGCTTTCTTTTGCATGTTCTATACTACTTACTTACTTACGAATCCCGACGTCCGACGCATGTTCTATAATAGCACTCAGTACTTGATTAATAAACCGCCATAAAACTTAGTGACAGTTCCCGATCAAGATGTCAAAACAGGACATGCTAAGGTTCGATAGCACATATCCCAAGTAACACAGATTAAGCCAACTAGCATTAGGAAGTTTTATTATGGTTTAATTATGACATTTTTTGTGCAGATCGTTTTATGGCGGTTTAATTATGGTCATGAAAATTTTGTTTCGACCATATGTTTTCAGATAGTTTTGAAAACGCTAGTAAAACTTTTTTTAAACATACTGTTTTAGTTATTTTGAAAGAGGAAGTTGCTATATAAATTTGAAAAATTGTTGTAACAACATATTTCTCTTTGTTTTTCTCAGTGGTTGTTTTACAAGCTTATGTGTTTGCACGAAAATCCGACTATGAAGCCGAACTGGAACCGGGCAGCACTGCTGTGTGTAGTTCAATAGTTTTTTAAGTGGTTGTTTTTTTCTAAATTTTATTGGGAAATATTCGATGAAGGGAGTTGTAAGGATGTTGAGTGGACGCAGGAGACAATTTTTGGTGTCCTTATCGTTTTGAATTGTAAGGAAAGGTGTCTATTGGTAAGTTTTCCTCAATTCTAATCTGGCCTCAAATTAGAAACTCAGCGAAATAAGGAAATTTTCATGCATTAAAGCAAAATTCCTTCAGATAAGAAAAATTGAGACACCCAAAAAAACGTTTATCAGGAGCCAAATAAAGTTGATAGATATGTGAAACAGTCTAACACACGTTAGACATTTGTGGTGCTAAAACAACGAATAAATTTCAGAATATAAATGCACGGAACTTTATTAAAATATATGTAGAAGTTAAATTAAAAAATTTATTCAGATAATGATTTTAGCTGTTAATGAAATAAACAGATCTATTTCCTCCGTGCAGTTGAACGAATTTCCCTTTTGCTGCGTGGGTTGTTCCCTTTAAAGAAGACTGAACTTAAAGGTTGTGTAATTAGAAAGACTGGTCAACAGTTACATATTAATGATTAAAATGGAAAATAATAAACGTATATTTTGATTTTCATTTGATTCATTTGATTTTTAATGATACAGTAATTTATGAAACGTAATTCAACATTCTATTTAAATTACCTGAATTAAAAAAAAAAACAAACAATATTTAAATGTAAACGATTCTACTTTACCGTCTTTCAGGGGCGGTCCTAGAGTCGGCTCTTGGGGGGGGTGATTTTCCAATTTTCAAAAATCAGTCAATATCAAGGAACGTTAATATCTGGTGAAAAACACAATCATTTCAGTGTGCGAAAGGAGAAGGGAGGGATTGCGGGGGGGGGGGGGGATGGGGGTATCCTTTATAAAGCAACCAGCGAATCTTTAATAACCACTGCGAAAAAATGTTGATATTTTTTTATTTGTAGGTATATCTGGTATTTTAGAATTGTCACTTTAAGAGCTCTTTAAAAAATTTCTCGTTATAAATGTAATTTTTTCAATGAAAAAAATACACACGTTGTTGAAAGATGAACACGTAGAAAAAAAATTCAAGTTCTCTTCATTTTTTTCCTGAACTTCCAAATATTAGCGCTCTGGTATTTTAAAATTTATCGGAAGTACTTAACTTTTCACCGATAAGTCCGATAAACAAATTAACAAACATAACTAACGGGCATTGAATTCTTCATTGGGGTATTTTACTGAAACGTGATTTGGAAATTCAGTATTATAATTTTCAAATTTGGAAACATCAAAATCAGCTTCTAAATTCTGGAACCGAATTTTATTTGATTCGCTCTTGAATTTAAAGTTTTCAATTTTAATTGTATTACAACAATTAAATTACAAAGAAAAGTGATTAATCTTTGTTCACCTTCACATAATTATCAATTTTTTAAATAATTTTGAATTATAAAGAAAATTATGAAATGAAGGGTTAATTCTGAATGTTAATGCTCTTCTTTAGTGGACAGTCTCAATCATTTACAATTGAAATAGCCAAGCTTTCAGATAAAGAATATCAAACCTTAAGCTAAATTTTAAATTAAAATTTCAATATTATTGTGTAGATGAGCTGAAAGCAATATCGGTGACATAATTGCTGTGGATCTTGAAATCCAGGAGTGTTGGTTAAAAATCACTTAAAGATCTTCTGACTGTTTTGCATGATAGAATGTTTTGTTCCCGAAAAAATAGTGGAATGATAAGAGGATAGTTTTAATTCACAAGGGAAACATTGAAACCATGGCAAACTGATTTCGTAAGCTTTTTGCGTCTCAAACTCGATTTTTTGTCTGTTTTTCTTCCTTCTTATTTTCTGGCATTAAGTAATTTTAAAACTTAGCAGTTCAGAGTGAAATCGATCAATGATAACTAATGAAGTAACTAACCTGAACAACAAAAAATTTGTAAAATCTTTTCATTATCCATCATATTTATTCAACGATGAAGGTCAGAGGGAAGAATGCTAAAAATTAACAAATTCCCGGAAAAAAACAATACAGATTTCGTCTAGATAATCTTCGTATTTTACAAAATGGGGAAAGATACTTACTTCTATAATTTTTTTTCTCATGGTAAATTACTCACAGTCGTAATAAAAATTGATCATTAAGTTAATACCTTATTTTCTAATTTTTTTTATATTTAACACTTTTGCTAAAAAGTGCACACATTTCTCCAATGAGCCTTGTATTTTCAAAATTTATACCGGAAAAAAGAACTGATAAAATTATACAAATTTGCATTTAGAGCTCATAAATAAGTTGAAATCAGTTTTCAAATTCTTTGCACTTCGGAAAATGTGATTTTTTTTCTTGTGTTTTATTTTTTAATGCAGATTTTGGGTTCTAAAGATGAATTTGAATCTCTATCTCCAACACCAATTCCTGAAACAGCTGATATAAATACTTTTTTGTTCCATTTTGGCACTAAAAACTCATAGGAAACGCAAAAGTCATAAAACGTAATCTCTTTCTTCGATTTATTTTTGCTGAAATCTCTTGAGAGGATTTTTTTTTTTAATTTCAACTCTTACTATGAATATTTTATATTCGATTTCTGTTTGGCAGTACTTGTATTTTTTCACAGTCATCCATAATATGAATATTTGATGCGATACATTTCAAACAGAATTAAATAAAATCAGATCTTAAATTTAATATTTTTGTTTTTGAATATCATAATATAGGTTATTAATTTTAAGTTTATAATTCATATTTGAATGGTGGATTTGTTACTGCCAGATCCAGAAGGGATCAAGCCTAAGCCCTCGAGTCCCTGGTCGTTCCTCTGGAGACTCAGTGGAGGGTGGGCACACAAGGCCTTCTTTTGGTTGGCTGAGCTCGAGCGTGTGATGACGGAGATCCCAAGGTCGGCTCCTGGATCTATTGGGCAAATCGGAGTTCCTTTCGAAAATGACTGAGCAAAGCTTATTTACACTTTTAATGTTTATTTTTCCTAACCTTACAAAATTCCTTGTGTATGTGTGTCAGTGTGTTTTGTATGTGTGTTTTGATTCACAGGTACCTGTTTTGTTGCTGCTGGCTGCTGGTCTCGATGGCTCAACGGGAATTGACCGGTAAAGATGATTGATTCGGAGGTTCAACTATGTTTCCACTTGTTATACCGCGTGTGCTCTTAGGGTGTGGAAAGAGCGGTTCGGCGGGATTTTCGGCAACAAGGATGGCGGATCTTGTCAGGCGGTGTCAGATCTCGGCAGATCGTGCAGGATGTGATAATTTGTGGTGGGCGGATGAAGGATGCGAGACTATCAAGCCGGAAATGGTTGTCTAGGCTATCAAGCTATTCTCGGGCTGAGACAGATTTCGATCACCCAGCTAAGGCAGGCCAATATTTTCGGGTCCTGGGAAATCGTATAGTTTTAATTCCCAAAACATGCTCATAGGGCCAGACATGATTTGATTTCTCACCTGATCCTTCCTTTAAACACTTTATCACGCTCAACTTTTCACTTTAGTTCGATTCGGAAACGCCTCGAACTCTGCTGCACTGAAGTCCGCCAACAAGAGATCGACTAGCCGTGTTCGATATCTTATCGAACCCCCTATTTTCCCTCCTAAACTTTCCATCTCTCTCTTTCCGTTATCTTTCTCGTTCATATTTTCCTTAGACCAGTGTTTTATACAACTTAAGTGTTATACTGTCTGTAGTGAGGGGTTTGTCTGTAGTGTTGTATAAATTTAAATATAATTCAAAATAAGTCTACCTTAAGTTTAGTGGGAAACGAGCACAAACTCCAGACTCCATAAATACGAACGGTAACACTACCCTATACCTCCTCAAAAAAAAAATAAATTAATCATAATTAATTTTTTTTTATAATTAACAAATTTTCCCCCTTCTTGGGATTAAATTGAACCCAGGTATTAGTTTGCATCTAAATTTTTTTTTGCAATCTCGATTGTGTGAAGGAAACATACCATCCAGCTAAATAGTCATCAAACTTATTATTTAAAATAAATCTATTTAAATTACGGATACGTCCTTCTCAACATTTGTTCTAGATATTCTGGTATAATCATACAAAAACAACTCTATCTCTCTGCTATTGCTTCTCGATAAGCAGACTCCAAGCTACACAATTGAAATTCGTTCTACGTATCTCGGTGTGCTGAACGTGATCGTTTTCTATTTATCTTTCTCGGGAAAAGAAGCGATTAAAAGGATAGAAAATGCAATTGGACATCTACGAAGAATGCGCTGCTCGGTCCGGACCGAAAAAGCAGAAAATTGTCATCGTAATTCATCATTTGGCGGTTTTAATAACTTTTTATCTTTTTAGAATTTTCGATAACGCGACTCTTCATAAAATGCAAGATGGAGGATAAGGATAGACGGAAAGACAAAGAGACTTCGATTACGTCGAACTTGGACTTATCGCGAATTTAGCATTTCTGCTAAACGGTGCTTAGACAAAACGGATTAACGCGACATATTACGTCTACTACTAGGCGTCCCTAGAGTAGTAAAAAAAAACATACATGACGATATAGTATGTAATATTTCGCCAGACGCTACTTGCTAATTTCAACGAATGATGGATAAAAACAAACACGGGTCATTGACCCTCGGGTACACCGGGTCTAAGATCTGAGGCTGAGTAGATACCGATTATTTTGCCTTGATCATCGGCGAGCTCATACGAGCTAGTTCCGCGGCGCGAAATAATTCGACACGGAAGATACGCGGATCCCAGCTTCGCATTGAACGCGTTCGCGGCGGAAGATTGCGCGAAATTTCTGCGAAAAACTCGTTGTCCTACCTCGTAAACGGGAGCTGATTTCTGAAATCGTAAATTGTAATTGTGTTGACTACGTTCGTGAGCTTTTCTTAAGTTCTGACAGACAATATCGTAGATCTTCTTATCTACAGTCTGCTTCTTCATGATTCGTTGTTGATCAGTAATCGTATCATCATCAACTTCTTTGCGGTGATCATCACCTCTCGCGACAATTTCGTGGCCAAACAAAATCCTATACGGGCTAAATCCTGTTGATGAATGCTTCGTTGTATTTATGACGTACTCTACTTCTGATATTCGCGTATCCCATATTCGCTGATCGGTTTTAACGTATGTTCTTATACAGGTCTGAATGCTACGATTGAGTCTCTCGACTGGGTTCGCTTGAGAGTGATGTCTCGCGTTAGCCCAATGTTTCACGGAATGAAGGTTTTGAATGAAGATACCAATTATTTTCATCGATTATTCTACCGTATCGCTTTAGTTTAGCTAGAGTGCGAATATTAGCGCCTGTCATGGCATTCTTGTACTCATGACGAAGATTCCTCCAAATAATGGCGAATCGTCTTCGTTCAGAAAGAGGCTTAATCATCGAATGGAAAATTTTAATCATATCGTGGAAAAAGTCAATAAATTTTTCCCCCCGGCCTTGCCTTCTGTTGGAAGCTTGCAATTCCAACTGAAAGTCCAAGTCCGGTGGCAGAAACTCACGCTTTAGCTCACGCTTCAGTTGGGACCAGGTTCTATACTCACAATTCTCATAACCGTCTAGAAACCAATCCTTTGCTCGACCTGCGAACAAATGGATTGCTGATCGGAACAGCTCTCGATCGCTTACTTGCTCGGACATTGCTCTCATTTTAATTTCTTTTAAAAAGTCTATTAGTTTTCTCCCCTCATCTCTGCCATCGTATTTCAATTTCCATTCAGAAATAGGGATACGCTTTATGTTTCTTTCGCGAAACCGTCTACGAACTCTCTCATGCCTACGATGTTCTGAAGAAGAGCTTTCAGAAGATGAACTTTGGGAGATCATTTCTGAGCTTTCCTGAGTTTCTGTTTCAAACTCTCTCTCGAGCTTTTTATGCTTTCGAGATTCTCTCGATTTTATGCTACGATGTTTTCGTTGGTTGCTATTACGTGGTTTATCAAACTTTCTTGACGCGGATTGAAATCTATTCATTCTCGGAAGTTCACCTGAAGAACATTCAGAGAGTGAAGTATTACTCGAAGTAATATTCTCTACTACTCGCGACTTTTTAGCTATCAGAAAATCTGAGCTTTTGGATTTATGCTGTGGAATACTATCTGGAATAGTCGTATCTGAGGAGAGATATCTTGCGCCTGAATGTTCTTGACTATGGGAAGCCAATTCTATTTTATCGTTTTTCGGTTTTCGATCAAGGTTCGATAACAACTTTTCAAGTTTTTTCTTATCGCGCAGTTTCTGCTCGAGTTCATGAATCTTTTGATGCTCTTTTTCTATTTCTTTACTACGCCTAGACTTTTCTAATTCTGTCGATTGCAAAACGAATTCTTTGAACGTTTTTATCAGCTCCGGGAAACTTTCCGCGTTACCGTTTTCGAATTCCGATAGTTTTTCAAGAATTTCATTCGCGCGTTTATTCGACGTTTCTAATTCGCGTTCCATAACTTGAATAATTTGGACTCTATTTTCTTGAGGATTCGTTTCAGTGGGATCGTTTTCCATCGCGATAGACTGATTTATATTTTCGATTTCCGACCTGACTTCTACTAACGTTTTCGATATTTCGTTTTCGACGTTTTCGATTTCTGGGATAGGTTCTAAAATAGGAAAATAAACGTTACACAATCTCGTGATGTCCGTTTGCAATTTCGAAATCTCAAATACAAATTTATGCGCGTTAGGAAAAGCATTTAGTCGCTTTATACGAAACTTGTAGTGAACTAATCTGGTTTTCAATTTCATTTTATTTCTAGCGTCAACCTTTGGACATTCTAATACTGAATTTATCGCGATCAGCTTGGAAACAATCGATTGCATTTCGTCTTTGATATTTTTCCACGACGGGTACTTTAAAACATCGCACGCTGCGCCTTCACGTTCAGCTTTCATAACTTCTTTTAATTTTCGACGTTTCACGCTTTCGTGATCTTTCGATTCGAACTCTACTAATCGAATTCTAAGCTCATATTCAACTTCGTCGATGCTCAAATGTGCTACTTCGAGCTTTTCATAATGATTATTGAAATCCATCTTTGTACGAAAAATAACAAATATTTAATAAAAATTAAACAAAAAAATCAATTACTTATTTCGATGATATCACAAAAAAAATCTTTAGTTTTGAAGGAATCAAGACCCGATTACCATTAAATAGTAAGAATTCTAATTAAGAAGCCGAATCTTACCAGCCAAACGATCAATGAATTCTGCACACACGTACGCGCACTAGAAAGTTCAATTTAACCCCTTGAAGTTTGTATTGAGGCGGTATAAAGTTGAGTCACTGTTAATATTTATGATGTGTGTTGTGTAAAAATGTTAAATTTTTAATTCCCCCTACACTCTCCGGTCAAAACAAATCTTGAAAATATTTTTTTGAACTCAGATTCGCCGTTCGACCACTATTAAATTGGGCGCCAATTGTTACTGCCAGATCCAGAAGGGATCAAGCCTAAGCCCTCGAGTCCCTGGTCGTTCCTCTGGAGACTCAGTGGAGGGTGGGCACACAAGGCCTTCTTTTGGTTGGCTGAGCTCGAGCGTGTGATGACGGAGATCCCAAGGTCGGCTCCTGGATCTATTGGGCAAATCGGAGTTCCTTTCGAAAATGACTGAGCAAAGCTTATTTACACTTTTAATGTTTATTTTTCCTAACCTTACAAAATTCCTTGTGTATGTGTGTCAGTGTGTTTTGTATGTGTGTTTTGATTCACAGGTACCTGTTTTGTTGCTGCTGGCTGCTGGTCTCGATGGCTCAACGGGAATTGACCGGTAAAGATGATTGATTCGGAGGTTCAACTATGTTTCCACTTGTTATACCGCGTGTGCTCTTAGGGTGTGGAAAGAGCGGTTCGGCGGGATTTTCGGCAACAAGGATGGCGGATCTTGTCAGGCGGTGTCAGATCTCGGCAGATCGTGCAGGATGTGATAATTTGTGGTTGGCGGATGAAGGATGCGAGACTATCAAGCCGGAAATGGTTGTCTAGGCTATCAAGCTATTCTCGGGCTGAGACAGATTTCGATCACCCAGCTAAGGCAGGCCAATATTTTCGGGTCCTGGGAAATCGTATAGTTTTAATTCCCAAAACATGCTCATAGGGCCAGACATGATTTGATTTCTCACCTGATCCTTCCTTTAAACACTTTATCACGCTCAACTTTTCACTTTAGTTCGATTCGGAAACGCCTCGAACTCTGCTGCACTGAAGTCCGCCAACAAGAGATCGACTAGCCGTGTTCGATATCTTATCGAACCCCCTATTTTCCCTCCTAAACTTTCCATCTCTCTCTTTCCGTTATCTTTCTCGTTCATATTTTCCTTAGACCAGTGTTTTATACAACTTAAGTGTTATACTGTCTGTAGTGAGGGGTTTGTCTGTAGTGTTGTATAAATTTAAATATAATTCAAAATAAGTCTACCTTAAGTTTAGTGGGAAACGAGCACAAACTCCAGACTCCATAAATACGAACGGTAACAGATTAAATGAAGGTGAAAAATTCTTGCTAAAGAGAATCTTTACTGTGATTCAGAACCTGATTTTTTATTTTGCAATTGAAGGCAATAAATGTATGATGAGAGCAGAACAAATATTTCAAGTGTTTCAGTGTTATAACCATTTTCACCCCCCTATATGACTTTTCCAAATTTTTCATTTCATTAAAATTCAAAACAAAATCAAGAATTCAGAAGCTCTGAATTTAAAGCAAATACTAAAATTTGTTGCGATTTGCTCGTGTTAATTGAGGCATATGAGGGAAATTAGTGACAATTTAAAAAAAAAAGTTGTCCCTACATTTTATTAACAGCAAATTCCAAATCAACACTCAACAACACACTTTTGTTGAGAAACTTATCAACAAAAGTTATTTGGTATAATTTAGTCCAGGGAATCCTAAGTTACAGCTGCTTGAATTTGGTGGACCGACTTTTTTCAATATTGAGCCTTTTAAGTGATAAATTAACTTTTTTGTTTAATAAACACCCCCACGGAGTGGAAAATTTTTAAAATTGGAAAGCTCATCTACTAAGAAAAATTCCAACTTTTTATAGAAATTCGAGCTTTTGCGTGTATTTTTTAACGGATTTTTGCCGCTTGGGGAGGGGGGGGGGGTGTGATCACCCCGATCACCCCCCCCCCATAGGACCGCGCCTGCCGTCTTTAAAGAAAAGTGTCTTTGCTCTAGTGGAACCAAAAACAAAACATAGTTGAATGGACATTTGATAATCAATTAACATTTGGCAATAAATATATTATTTGATTCCTCTTTGAGTTAAAGTTAGAAACCTGAATCTATCATGAGCTGCGTTTGTGGGATGGAAGAAGTTGCCAATCAACAGATGGACGGAAGAAGACGGTGTCGTAACACTGATGTAAGTTGTGGAAATTATCTGGTAAGTGGTTTTCAAAATTTATTAGGTGAAAAATGCATAGCTTCAAGCTTGTGAAAAAAGTTTCTCAATGTTAAGACATTTCAAAGACAACACCAAAAGGTTGAATCCAAATGGTTGAATCCAAAACATCGGTCCAGTAGCGATCGGTTCGTCATTTCAATTAGAGCTACAATACCTCAAAGTTTTAGAGATTTTTATCCTTGTTTTGAATGATCTTTCATTTCTTTGAAATATTTTCCAATCATTATGATTGAACCATGGAAAATATCTGTACATACTTGTCGCTTAAAATTAACAAAAAATATATTAATTGTTGTAGTGGAAATTCATATTTCGTGTATTGTGTGGAAGAACTGTATTGCTTTTAAAACTTGTTAAACTCGTTCATCACTGTAGATGAATAGAATGCTTTTTGCTAAGTTGCTTATTTAAGAATTATGATATTATTCAAAGCCTTTTGTGTGTGTTTGTTTTGCTGTTAATTTTCTTTAGTAACAAAACATTTACTAATAATGGTAAATAATATTAAGCAACTTCGAATGCAATGAGCTGGTCTTTTTGAGAACACACAGTTAGATACCAGTTTGAAAAATGGATATCTATGAATATCTTACATTTTTTCCTTCTATTTTATTTATTAAATTACATTAAACTTGATTGCATTTCAACAGATTTTGATTAAACAACGGTGTTCTTTTTTGAAATCACCTTTTATCGCTTCTTAAATTTATTGTTTAAATGAAATATTTCTGTACAGATTTTATGATAAAATTGATTAAGATTATTAACAGTAGCAATTCATTGAACTTAAATATGTTAAACTTTTTTTTTTAAATCAACTTTTTTTATATCATACTTTCAACAATTGTTGAAGTTCGTTACATATTAGCTTATCAATAATTTCACTGAAAAAGTCTTTTTTTTAGTGTATAATTTAAATTCATACTAATTTTTCTTATTAAACTTAATTTTCAGGTGATTTGAATGCATGAAATTGAAGTTATGATAGAAGATATATAAAAAAAAAATACACAAAATTCTAGCTCTTCCGAACAGAATTCATCATATTTTTCTACGATCTATATATTTTTTACCCATAAGAAATATCTGTTTTTGAAAATGAGAAAATAAGATATATTAGGAATATATATGTATACCAATACCTAATTTTCGATTCAGTAGCTTTTGAGCCGAGAAACCATCTCTAACCCGTATTGTATCACAGTTTTCAATAACTCAACTGTTTTTTTTTCTTTCAAATAATAGTTTTTTGTTTATTTTTATTACACAGTGCTATTCACAAAATTTAATTTTTTTATGTAACGGGTTTCTATAAAATTTTGAAAAAAATCAATAATGCTACAGTTTTGGAAATCGATAGATTTCAAATTGTAATGAAAGGTAAAAAGTAGCTTTAAGCGTTGACCTTCAGTTATGTCTTTTTTTACCATAAATCTTAGATGTAATTAAATAGATTAAAATTAATTCAGTTTTAAAATTACACTATTGATATTTAAAGTATCAATAGTATAAATTTAAAACTTCATTTAAAATCTACATCAACATAAAAAAAATCAGTTTTATTCTGAACCATCTTTTTTCAGCTCATAACAGAATGACTTAATCATTTACCTTATAAAATCAATTTGATCTTAACAATAGCATTCTTGTTCAAATCATTTACATGCATAACCATATTATTATTGAATTTTAGAAAATGAAGCTACATAACAAAGGAACAAAGAAGGAAAAGTAAGAAAATCAATGGTAAGATATTTCTGATTCATTCATAAAACAACAAAGAAGCAATAACTAAATAAATACGAGTCAATCTTTTATTGTACATATTAGGATACTAACTTAATATAAGCGCACGCTTAAATTTAGTAAGTATCTGGATGTGTACTGAAATAAAAGAGTGAAAGTCTAATCATAATCCCATAACCCATTTGGTTATGAGGCTAAGATTGGGCGGGGCTTATTGGCAATGAAAGTAGCCTCGGGATGTGCAGTTGCCATTCTGAAATGGGTTACTGGAATTTCAATGGAGCTAACACAACCAGCACCCGCGATTGAGCAATGTTAATCAAGTGGAATAACATTGGCTCTTTTGCATAACATACCTGCCAGCTCAGGGGGTCGTTGGATGGATTATACATGCATACATATATACATGTTTTAGTTATTTCGAAAGAGTTATGAATGCTCTGTTTAAACTATAAAATCACAAACTTAGAAGTTTGCTCCAAGCTATCTTTTGCATGTTCTTTAATAGCACTCAGTGCATGATTATTAAACCGCCATAAAACTTAGTGACAGTTCTCGATCAAGATGTCAAAACAGGACACGCTCAGGTTCGATAGCACATATTTAAATTGGAACTTTCATTTTTACACATTTTTTATAAGTTATGTGTGTTGGTTTTGAGTTAAAATAAAAAAAATATACATAAAAATCATTAAAAAATTTGGAATTACCGGAAGTGGTCAATATGAGTATTGAGAGAAAGGGCCAATATAGTGGGAAATTTTGTTGATGTATTTTACTGAAAATATCCTGAAACCTTCACAATATGGTTATTTGGTGAAATTGATAAACGAGTAGAAGTCGAATTTCGCTGTCCGTCGCCATCTCAAATTCAAAGATGGCGGCAATAACTCAACTTGAAAATACTTTAAATGACTGAAAATTGCATAAAACCCTGGGTATTAGTTGAAAGATATCAACCAGTAGAAGTCGAATTTCGTTATCTGACGCCATCTTGAAATCCAAGAAATCCGCTGAACTTTAAAATGTTGAAAATGACTTAAAATCGCATGAAACCCCATCAATATTGGTATTGGATGAAATGGCTAAACGAATAGAAGTCGAATTTTTCTATCTCACGCCATCTTGAAATACAAGATGGTGGCTTCCGCTGAACTTTGAAATCCTGTTTATCATTGAAAATCAAATGAAACCTCCACAATATGAGTATTGAGAAAAAGATCTAAATAACTAATAGAAGTCAAATTTTTCTATCGAATGCCATAAAGAAACCAAGATGGCGACTTCTGTTGAACTTTAAAATGCTGTTAATCAGTGAAAATTGCATGAAATTCCCACAATGTGAGTATTGGGTGAAAGGACCAAACGAATAGAAGTTCAATTCAGCTATCAGACGCCATCTTGAAATCCAACATGGCGGATTCCGCTGAGCATTAAGATAAATATTTTAAATATAATTACTCAAAATCAAATGAAATTTCCAGTATATGAGTATTGGATGGAAGGAATAGTTAGAAGAAGTCGAATTTGGCTACCTGAAGCCAGGCTTGTAATTGGTCACCATCGTTTGAATTTTTCCGGAGACAACCACCACACATCGTTCGTGACAATCGTGGAGAGCGCAATCGTTTGATCGGAGAGCAAAAAAATGTAAAACGAAATTTTGATCTTTTTTGTGATTAGTCGTTTGACTGTCATCCCTCTTGCGTAGATAATCGAGATAATCATTCCACATTGTTCGACCAACACATCCAAACATCACCCGGCGCTGCAGAGTGACGAATTTTTTTTTCAACAGGAGGGAGTGAATAGAAAAGATTGCATTTGCTTATTGAGTCTGTAAGTTCTGCTGCGTGAAAGAGATAGGCGATGTCGTAAACTGTCGGGAATGATGGTCGTTTGACCATCAAATTATCCCTCTCGTGTACCAAGACACGAAATTTTGTTCGACAATCACACAAAGAAGAATGAATGTCGTTTCGTTTGATGGTAGTCGACTGTTCGGCAAGTTTTCGGTCGCATTCGTTTAATGGCACGAACAATGATACTGATAAAAGCAGGCTGTGCGACTGTCAGAGAAAATGTCGATGGTTTACAAGTCTGCCTGAAGCCATCATTAATCCAAGATGGCGGCTTTCGCTTTTCTTTTCAAAGCTGTAAAGTACTGAAAATCTAATGAAACTTCCACAATACGAAGTGACAAGGCTAAACAAGTAGAATTCAAATTTCGCTATCTGTAAATCTGTAAATGACAAAAAAACTGCATTAAACCGTAACTACATATATGGATACTGGGTGAAAAGGCTACGTTAAATAAGGCATCTTGTCTTTCAAGATGGCATCGGACAACGAAACTCGACTTCTAATCGTGTAACCTCTTCTCCCAATACTCCGTATTGTGGATGTATCATGCGATTTTCAGTAATTTACAGCTTTAAAAAGAAAAGCAAGAGCCGCCATCTTTTTATGTTTGGAAATCGACGGATTGTTGTGTGTTTTCTTGGGAAATTTCGGCTTGCAGTCTTTTTTAAAGCGAAAACGATTGTTGTTCTATGCATCCAACGTTTCAATCCGTTTTGGATCTGCTTCGGGGACCAAAAAGTGTCGTTTTCGCTCTGAAATAGACTGCAGGCCGAAATTTCCCAAGAAAATAGCCGCCATAATGGATTTCAAGATGGCGTTTGATAGCAAACTTCGACTTCTTCTAGTTAACTTCATTCACTCAATACCCAGATTGTGCGGGTTTCATGCGGTTTTCAGTGATTTTAATCATTTTTAAGCTCAGTGGAAGCATACACTTTGCATTTCGAGATGCACTGATAGCTAAATTTGACTTCTTTTGGTTTAGCCTTTTAGCCAATACCAATATTGTGGGGTCGCATGCTCACAACATTTTAAGGTTCAGCGAAAGTCGCCATCTAGGATTTCAGGATGGCGTCTAATAGAAAAATTTGACATAAACTGATCAAGCCATCTTACCCAATGACCATTTTATGAAAATTTCAAGTGATTTTTTTTTTAAACTGCGACCCAGAGATGGGTCTTGACTCAAACATTCAAACATAGACCAAGAAAAATGATTATGATCACATGGGAGAACTATTCCCTTCATTCCGATAGACATCGACACTCAACCAGTATAATATTCATACGCCAGGTTGGTCTCCTGTAGTAGAATGTTAATACATGGGCCCCGGAGAGGCACAAGATGTGGGTTCAAGTCCTACCGGGAGACAAGGCGAATTTTTTTCGCATGTTTTTAAACATCGATTTTTTCTTATCTAGTCCCTGAAATTTCATCTAAGTTGGATTCATTTCTCTACAAAAAAAGTTTCGCTGACTGAATGTTTGAGTCAAGACCCATCTCTGGGTCGCAGTTTAAAAATAGAAATAAGGCGGTGCCAAACACCGAAATTGGCTGGATATCCAAATACGGCAAACGCATAGTTTGTCATCATAACTGACAACCCGTGCAGGATATGAGAAGGCAATGCAAATCTTGCCGTGCTTAAAAATGTCCAAACTTGATTCCAACTATCGTAAGACGAAATGATGGGAATAGAAATAGACCAAGAAAAATGATTATGATCCCATGGGAGAACTCTTCCCTTCATTCCGATAGACATCAACACTCAACCAGTATAATATTCATACGCCAGGTTGGTCTCCTGTAGTAGAATGTTAATACATGGGCCCCGGAGAGGCGCAAGATGTGGGTTCAAGTCCTACCGGGAGACAAGGCGAATTTTTTTCGCATGTTTTTCAACATCGATTTTCTTTTATCTAGTTCCTGAAATTTCATCTAAGTTGGATTCATTTCTCTACAAAATTTCAAGTGATTTTCAGTGATTAAATCTTTTTAATATTCAGTGGAAGTCGCCATCTTGGATTTCGAGATGACGCCTGATAGCGAAATTTGTCTTCTACTCGTTGATCCTTTTCAACCTTTCCATATTGTTGGGCTTTCTTGCGATTTTCAGTGATTAACAGAGTTTTAAAGTTCAATGGAAGCGGCCAACTTGGATTTCATGATGTCGTCGGATAGCGAAATTCGACTTCTACTAGTTTAGCTATTTCTCTCAATACTCAATTGTGGGGGTTTCATTTGATTCCCAGCGATTAATAGCATTTCAAAGTTCAACGGCAGCCGCCATCTTGAATTTCAAGATAACATCAGAAAGAAAAAAAAACGATTTCTACTCGTTTAGCCCTTTCACTAAATACCATTATTGTTGGGGTTATATTCTTATCTAAGATGCCGATATGCCACAAACTTAGATAAGATTACATCATTTTAGAATTGTAGCGGAAGCCGCCATCTTGGATTTTAAGATGGCGTCAGACAACGAAATTCGACTTCAACTCATGGTTTATTCCACCGATCAGCTTTTTATGAAGATTAATGCTATAGTCCTAACGAAATTCTGCTGACCATAACAAAGCTTTTATGAAGATTAATGCTATAGTCCTAACGAAATTCTGCTGACCATAACAAAGCTAAAATTGTCACTTGGGAATGCCACCTACCTTTGAATGAACCGCTTCGGATTTCTTCAAATGAGCAAAGATGTGCCTTGATAAACCTAGCCACTTTAAAAAAAACGCCGAACTAAACTGCAGCAAACCGCGTTGACTCAGCATACATTCCCCAACGGGTCAATATATATGCATTCACTAGGACACTTCGACAACTTCAGTTTCTCTGGATACCTTACCCTCGTAATACTTAAGGAAGAAACCATCCGATGGATAAGTATTGTGAACGTTTCAGTGCATCATCTGCTCGATTGTAACATGAGTAAGCGTAATTTTAAATTAGTTTTAAACAGATTCCCTTAGTTTTTAAAATATTTGTCCGCACTGTAATTTAAAGACAAATCAATCAAAAATATTCGTACGCTTCTGAAAAAAAATAAAATCCCTTTTAATCTTGAAATAAAAAAAAAATCAAAATGAATCATAATATCGTTTGTTTTAAGAGCGAATGTTTAGCCTGGTTAGGTTAGGATAAGATTTAATAAGTTTAGCCCCAGAAATTCTAATTACTATTTTTTTTGTTAACCCAGTACAAGCTGATTGCAATGTCTAATAAGATTGTATCTTGAATTGCAAGAAAAAATAAATAAATCAAACCAAATCAAATCAAACTTCCAAAAGTGTTATATTTACACTCTACAGTGGATTGGTTTAAATTTTATTTATTGTTAGTTTTATCGTAAGTTTCGAAAAAGAATATATTTTTACCGTTAGAAATTTTAAATAGTCTGCTAGTTTTTCAGTATTGAATAGGATTTTAATAAATTTGTTTAATTGGAATTCGACAGTCGATGGTAGATAAATTTGAATGAAAAGCAGACAGTTACAAATAAATCATTGAACAGAGCTATTGAAAATTTCCTCTAGTATGATTCAGTCGTACCATCTTGGTAATATTCTAAATGGCGCTGCGAGAGTTTAACTTTTCGGAAACTCTGGTGATGCGAAAAAGCGAAGCATATTTAATTAAACCAAAGCATGTATGCACAAATTATCATTACCATAATGATTTTAATTGTTATTCCCCCTGAGAAGAACTCGTACGGACCCGTCTTTGCTCGTCTCGTGAAAACATCCCACGATAGACGAAATACTGGCAGACTCACATGAGCGGACTTTTTGACACGGTAAAATTAAGCTTGTTTTCAAACTGAGCTTATTCACACAATGCACGAAGGCACGCTGCTAGTCTGCAAATTGAAGTTGATTCTTCATATGCTTCTGAGTACGTGCATTCAATACTTCATCTGCTATAGATTCGGGTTTCATTAACCAATTTTGGCTGATCAAACTTTCGGGAGCGTATCGTTACAATTAGTTCGATAGAAATTCTAGGAAATTTATTGCAATTCGACTTTTGGGAGTCTAGGATCTTTGCTCCTGTTTCGAACCAGAGGTAGGAAAAATATTTTCAAAAAAAAATCATCCAAATCGCTTGTAAAATCGCGTCGGGGAAGGTGTTTGATCCAGCTGAACGAAACCATTCACAATGTCACGTTTCCAGCGCATTGGACACCATTCTCATTAACGATGTTTTCACAGTCTATCGCACATTCGACTCGAATATCAAACGTCGATGCTTTGCATACCGGGCGATGTCGTTGACAACACTTTTTTTTATCCGTTCATCCTTTTCTCCAGCATACGGAGAGCAATGCCTTCCGATGTAATGTAATTTGCATATGTTACACGATGCTACTGTCAGAGGTGTGCATTTTGCATGAAACGGCATTGCGGTGTCGTTAAAACTAGTAAACTGATTTCACGTCCCACGGGAGAAGGAGGAAGAACACGTGCCGCGGTGTGGCTAAGCTCGTTCATTTACATTTTGTATTACAGTTTCGTTGGCACTCAAAGCACGTGTAAGCGCCGAAAAAATGGAATCATTCATTCATTACTTTTTACAAAGGTTTTTATTGGCTTTATTTGAGTTTGTATTTATTTGTTCTTTCGACGTATTCATGAAGCTCGCACTTCGTTTATTTATAAAATCATGCGTAACACACCATCAATTGATTTTTTTCACATTGATTACATTCATTTCTATCTGTACCGTTGAGCCGTCAACACGTACGCCGTTGAAAGCAAATTCAATGTTTGAAGCTTTCCAAACTTCTTTTAATTATGCTAACAAAGTTATTATGACTTACGATTCCCTCATGGATTCAAATAGGTGTTTAAATAAAATGAATTGGAACGCCAGATCTTTGCTGGATAATCAAGATGAATTCTTTTCATTTTTGAAAACTCAAATCATACATATTGCTGCCATCACTGAAGCTTGAAAAGCAATGCTTTCTTTAAAATTTTACGAAATGATTGACTTGATCGACAAGGTGGGGGTGTAGCTATTGTCATCAATAGTCGTCTCAAATTTAGACTTCTGCCTTCTTTCAATACAAAAGTCTTAGAAACAATTGGAATTGATTTAGAAACTTCTGTGGGGAAAATTATAATTGTTGCCGCATACTTGCCTTTCCAATGTAGCGGTGAACAGAAAAGTTTTTTGAGGGACGATTTAGAAAAACTCACCAGAAATAATTCGAATTTTATTTTAAATTGGTAACTTCAATGCAAAACACCGATCTTGGAATAATATTTCATCAAATTCAAATGAGAATATTTTATTTAATGACTGCTCAGCAGGTTATTGTACTGTTGAATATCCTAATGGGCATACTTGTTTTTCTTCAATTAGAAATCCCTCCACATTGTACACAATTTGGATGTAAACGTTCCACTGAATTCAATAGAAGATATTAATTTGGCTGTAGAAAATTTGACAACTTCAATAGTCAATGCTAAAGCCGCTTCAATAACCAAAGTTAAACATAAATTTAATCAACCTTTAATTGATGATGATCTTCAGTTTTTGATACGACTGAAAAACATTCGTCGTCGCCAATATCAACGAACTAGAGATCCTTATTTGAAATTTATTTATTGCGACCTTCAAAAAGAGATCAAACTTCGTTTAAATTTCATCCGTAATGAAAATTTTGCTAAAGCAGTAGAGGACATAAAACCCTACTCAAAGCCATTTTGGAAATTAACTAAAATTCTGAAAAAGCCCCAGAAGCCAATTCCTGCTCTGAAAGATGGGGATATACTTATTTTAACTAACGCAGAAAATAAGCCCAACAGTTTGAGTCTGCTCATGATTTTAATTTAAACGTTGTAAGTCCAATTGATGCTCAAATTTTCCTAGAATTTGATGATATTCTTTTTAAGCAAAATGTATTTGAAAGTTCCTGTGAGACCAATATTGATGAACTTAAATTGATTTGTGGCGTACTTTACCGCCGATCCCTTCTTGCGTCATCGCATCGAACTATCTAGAACATTCTACTCATCGAGAACGTTCGACATCCAGAACGCACGACGCTTGCGCCAGCCAATCAGCGACACGACAATTGCGTCAGCCAATCAGCGACACGCAATAGCAGGTAGCAGCAATTACCGGCGACAGACAATAGCCGGCTATCAACAACAACAACAGCAGACGACAGTCGACAGCGAAAGCAGACAATAGAGAACAACAATAGCAATAACATACACTCACCTGCATGTACAATAGCAAACACGACACATTCAATCTCTCACACACACATACACATTAAATAGTATAAATAGCAATAGTTGTACATAGAAAACGAGTATTAATAAAGTTTACGTCAAACAGTGAACACGCGTTTCTTAATCGATATCCGATAATTTGGACCCCCAAAGATTTTCAAAAAATTTAAAAATATGAAAGCTCCGGGGGAAGATGGGATTTTCTATATTCTTATTAAAAAGTTGCCTGAAAGCACTTTAAATTTTTTAGTTAAAATCTTCAATAAATGTTTTCACTTGGCTTATTTTCCCAATAAATGGAAAAATGCCAAAGTAACTCCAATTTTGAAATCTGCAGAAATGCTTTGAAATGCTTCAGAACCTTCAAGTTATCGACCAATTAGTTTGCTTCCTTCTTTAAGTAAACTATTTGAGGGAGTTATTTTGAATAGAATGATGATCCACATTAATCAGAATTCTATTTTCCCTGATGAACAATTTGGTTTTCGTCATGGACATTCTACTACACGTCAACTTTTGAGTGTAACTAATACGATTAACGCTAGCAAATCTGAAAGTTATTCAATTGGTGTTGCTCTTCTAGATATTGGAAAAGCTTTTGACAGTGTTTGGCACAAAGGTTTAGTAGCTAAATTAGCTCGATTTGATTTTCCTGTATATCTCACCAAAATTATTCAAAATTATTTGACTAGCCGAACCTTACAAGTAAGCTATCAAAATTCATGCTCTGAAAGAACACCCATTAGAGCTGGTGTCCCTCAGGGCAGTTTACTTGGGCCCATTTTATACAATATTTTTACTTCTGATCTTCCTGATGTACCAGAAGGAAAAGATAGAAGATTATTTGCTGATGATACTTTGCTTTCAGCCAAAGGTCGGAATTTACGGGTGGTACGCAGTAGATTGCATCAAAATTTGAATATTCATTTTAGAATTACTTAAAAATGTGGAAAATTTCTCCTAACGCTTCTAAAACATAACTTATTTTATTTCCCCATAAGCAAAGAGCTGAATTTTTAAAACCTAATGAAAATCATTCAATAACTTTTAATGGGGTTTCATTAGAATGGTCTGATCACGTGAATTACTTGGGACTCACACTTGATCGGAATTTTACTTTAAAAATCACATTGAAGATATTCAATCTAAATGTAATAAATACACTAAATCTCTTTATTCTCTCATCAACAGAAAATCCAAACTGTGCCTGAAGAATAAGATGCTTATCTACAAACAGGTGTTCCGACCAGCGATAATGTATGAAGTTCCGATTTGGTCTAGCTGCTGCGCGACGAGGAAAAATCCATCCAGAGGATTCAGAACAAGGTTCTGAAAATGATTTTGCAGCTTCCACCTTGGCACAGCACCGAAGATCTCTATCGGCTTTTGAGCATTGAATCGATCGGAGAGATGGCCAACAAAATCATCTAAAAACTTCAGAGGCAAATCGATGCAGTCTTCCATCGCAGAGATTTGTTCTCTCTATAATGAGTTTAATTTTAGGGTAGTTTTATTTTTTTAGTTGTAAGTTTAACTTATTTTTGACATTACTGGATGTTTTTCTACATAAAAAAAAAACTTGATTGCGCTCAGCAAATTTAAGTCGAATAAATAAATTTTAGTGATTTGTAAACTATAGGGTTCTGGACAGTTCATTATTGAACTGAACACCTAATTTAATGAAATAATGTAATATAAATGTAATGATGAATTGGTTCGAATAAAGACATATTCAAAAAAAAATTCTCCAAAAAAAAATTTGAATTGTTTTTCTAACTTTTTCAGCCGTTTTGGCTCAATCTTGATGATGTTCCATCCGACGTAATGAAAGTGAATGCGAGAATTATTGATCATTTTCCTTTAATACGATACTTTAGTTCGATCACCTCAACTTCTTTAATGTTCATTCTGTTCTTAGTCGAATTTTGTGCTTTTGAGCTTATTAGCATTTTCGTTGTTTCAATCTCAAATTTTCCCTCTCATCAGTTCATAAATTCTAGCAGCCCAACGTGTGAACAAATAATTTGAATTTCAATTTTGCTTAAACGATTTTTCAACCCGCAGGAGCATTAATTCAATTTCGTGTACTGAAACTCCAGCAATCTTCGCTGCCTCGTATAGTTTTCGAAACCCCCGCAGCAAGAAGCAAAAGAAAAAAATCTGCAACCCGGGAAAGCTCCACAACTGTTTGCGGCTAAGAAACAGCTAGAAACTCTAATGATGGCGTCTACTCCATTCGTTCGTTGTGCGGTTGTTCTTCTACACAGCAATGATGTCGTCATCTTCATCAGCGTGTTTCCGAGGAGTCGCTTGATCAAATTAGTGGCTTTCAATCTAGCTGGCGTTAATTACTACTTAAAAGCTTTTCGTCTAACCCTCAACGCGCACACAAAACAGGGGATATAGTGTGGAAAGTGTTTTGCTAGTTATCGCTTTTATGGCAGGAAGCGAACTAACTGAAGTTGTGGAGCATTGCTTAAATTTTAACCGAAAAAAATCAATTATGCTTGAGCAGGAGCTGGAAATTTAAATTGCTTTAATTCATTGTTATACATTAGCGGCAATTTTTGGCTGGAATCTTGTTTTCAACGTAAGCATTCCTAAAAATGGTTGCGCAAATATGATCCAGCTTTTCGGCACTTCAAGTAAGTGGTTGGAATTTCTGCTACCGCAACCAAAACTTTCCAGCCAGCCAACACGCGGATGTTTGATTTCCCGGAGGAATATTTGCAAAATTGTTAATTACCAACATGCCTCCATCTATGCCTGTACCTTTCCATGTTTCATGCGAACGCCAGATAATTTTGCCCATCATCGAATAGACTGGCGGTTGTAGGCGGGAATCCGGAGATGGCTCATCAGAAAGAGTGCATCTACCTTCAGAGAGAGAGCAAAGTTTTGGCAAACATGTTTTGGCGGATTGCTAATTTATTTTCAGGTGGTATTTTTTTTTGCTGCATCATATTTTTGTACCTAATGTTAAGCTGTTTCACTGTTGATTCCCTTTAAGGTACGAATATGGTTATGCTGTTTGGTTAATGGCATTCAATGTGAAATCAAATTGATAATTTTGTGGAGTTTGATTAAAAAATCTGGGATGGCGGTTACCGAACAGATTTTACATTTTTCATATTTACAGTTGAATCAATGATACCGCTGAATCTTTCGTACTTATAGTTAAATGTTAGAGGTCAACCAAAAATGTATAATTGAACCTTTTATATTTTGAGTTGAATAACTAAAATCAATCATACATTTGAAGTTGAATGTGTCATATTAACAATTGAATTAATTATACCAGGGATGAGCAACTTTTTGAACCCACGGGCCAATTTGAATTTGAAATTTTTGCGGCGGGCCGCTCTCAAAATAAGATTTATAAATAACTAACAGAGCTTAACCTTAAAACTATTTGTGACAAAATCAAATCTGAAAATGGAAGATAAAACGACCATTTTTTGACAAAAACCCTTTTTTTTTTTTAAACCGTTTAAACTATGTGTCATTTACTTCCATCAACTAGTTTTCAGGGACGAGACCACAGCGTTGCAAGTTGAACATTAATTTTTTTTTGTGAGTATTTTCGTGAATATTATAGTTCTCCTACAAAATGAATTTGTCCTCGACGTCCCGATCTTTTTACATGTAAAAACTGTGTTTGGAAATAAGAATTTTCGTACAAGATCATGCATTGAGAAGTTGAGCAGGATTGTCCAAATCATAGAAAAATCCATAATTTCTAAAAATTTTAAGCAAATTTGGTCAAAATTAAAGTAAGCATTCTAGATTCTTTTTTATTTTACAGATTTCGTGGATTTTTTTTTCATCCAGTTAAGAACCTTTGGGATAGGATTGACAAAGCTGAATTAAGAAAGTCTTTTGATTTAGATAATGTGGATTTCTAATTTTCAAGTTAAATGGCTAAATTGATCGAATTTTGGCAGGATTTGTCTTCGAGTTTTTTTTAAACAGCATCACAAAAATAACCACAGACTTTTTTTGGTAGAACCACAGAATTACAGATTTGTTTTGCCAAGAACCCAGAATTTTTTTATATTGGGTCATGCCAATAACAAATCTCGGATTATTCATCTAGGCTTTATTATTAAAATTTTCTCATTATCCTCATTAGGTAAGAACTAAATTAACTCACTTGTTATTTTTTGCCAGTATTTGATCGCTAACAGATCGCTCTTTACGGAATTTGTTAAACTAAAATTTTCTAAAAAAAATGATCTGCTGAACATTTCTATCGTACAACTTTATCATTGCTTGAAATGAAAAAATAATGACTTTACCAACAGATTTAAAAATGCCTATTATCATCTGTAGTCTTTCGATGTGTCTGTCGTTTGCTATTCCAATTCGCTTTTTGTGATTTTGTAATATTATACTGAGTGTTAATCATAAGTATAAAAAACACAATAAATGCTCAAAATGCTAGAAAAAAGTTAAAAATTTTGAATGATTGAGTAGCAAATGCAGCTCCAAACAAATGAAGTGCATATTTGTTTAAATCACTGGCACACCAATTTTTTTTTGGTTTAGTACCTATATGTAGTATTTGTAGCCAAACCGGACTATCAGCTGCTGGGACGTCGATGGATCCAATTTACGTTACAGGATCTGAACAACTTGGTACTGACACTGACTTTTTGTAATGTTACTTGGTGATATTTCCACTAGTAAAAAACGTGAGTTCTAGTGAAAGACGAAATTACTTGTCTTGCAATATCTTTATTGCTCGAAGTGCTGACCAAGACTAACTGCTGCACAATCATTGCCCTAGCTTGTGGCGGGAAGCGCCCAATTTGATGATGACGATCATTGATTCAATTGAACAATGAAGTGGGAGAGCAATTACAATTGAGTGAGACTTTGCGTTTCTAGGTACTATTTTAACAATTTGAATTTTGGAGTTAGGGATGTTCAAATTTCAAGTTTAATATCAAGTTCTGCAACAGTATTATTTTATGCTAATCAATCTATTCTAGGAAAAGTTAAATTAAAAAAAAAAATATGAGGAAATATTTGTGGGCCGCACAAGAAGGTCTTAAGGGCCGCGTTTAGCTCATCCTTGAAATATACCATTACAGTTTATTCTATTATTTTCATACCCAAGCAACCAAAAAGTCCCACCAAAAACAGGTACAAAAACGCATACTCAGTCCCTTTATTTACACGAAAAACGTTCTTTGCAGCTCAAAATTTAAGTTCTTATTGATACTTTCAAGTTCCAAAACAAGTCTCGATGACCTTCTATTCAGCTTCCAGCGGCTTCCTAATTCAGCTTTCAAAAATTCGCAAAATGAGCAAAAAGTCTCTCTCTATCTCAACTGAACTCTTGGCTTTGGTTCATATCACCTTCTCTTGATTATTTACTGTGTTCTGTACCGGTGCCGCCACGCGCCGTATTCCAAACACAACAAATTGCTCAATTGCTTCTTCCCTACGTTTTCTATGTATATCGCATCAGAATGGTCACTAAATTACTAAATAACTTAAAAAAAACTGGCCCGGCTTGGGGATCGAACACCAACCTTCGTGGTGAGAATCGAACACGCTACCACAAAACCACGCATAGATGTTGTTCTAACTGAAACTAAAGCTCGAAGTTGTGATTTCAATGCACATCAATGCACTTTTTGTAACTTACCAAATCCCGTTTTGAGCACTTTATGTGACTTAAGTCCCGTATAACGTACCTATAGATCACTTTTGCAACTTTCATGTTCGCCAATGAGTACATAAAGTTCACTCATGGGAATTGGGCAAAACAAGTTACATACAACGTACATATTAATCACTTTTGCAACTTTCAAGTTCATTAATGAGTACATAAAGTTCACTAAAGGGAATTGGGAAGTTGATTCTCTTTGTGAGCCAATATATAACTTTCAATGCCTTCATTTAAGTAAATATGTGACTTTTGGTTGCTTAGGTAGTTGGTTGTGTCGAATCAATCATCAGTTTGTAGTTGAACCAAATATATTTATAGTTGAATGCCTAAAATCAAATATACAACTGTAGATAAATTTATCATATTAACAGTTGAATGAATTATTGAAGGGGTCGTTCATGTTATATGTTCACTGTTTTTTTTTATGTTGACTTTATTATGCAAAGGATTGTATTGAAAATTGGCAAATGTGAGTTTTAAAGCACAGGTAGTTTATTTCAGGTTCCAAGTTTTGGATCGTGGTTCAAAAATGGGGTCGTCCATATTTGTTGTTTTCCGTTTTCCTGATATTGTCGTGATTATGCATGTTGGTTTGAATAAAAAAAATGGCAAAAATGAGTTTTGAGAGACGGAAAATTGATTGCAGTTATCTAATTTTGGGCCATGGAAAGATAAAAGAGGTCGTCCACATTAAAACTTCATGCCATAATTTTGTGGGATCCCACCTATCGAATTCGAACTGTATTACCGGCGCACCGGCGAATATTTTTAGATTTAGCCAAGTGTACAAAAATACTTCAGATGTGGTGCTTCTCTATCGACCGCAGCTATTTACAGACACAATACAGAAAGATCTGACCTTAATTGAGCAGCAAGATATCTCCTGGTGACTGCTACGCTGGATGCTGTCAGTTCTCTCCGAGGGTGAAGGTGTGTCTCGGCTAACTGCGATGTCTGGTTGACTGTGCTTCGCCAACAGTTTGCACCACGGGATTCGGGCTCCTGAAGATCACGAGGCAATTGACGACCTGATGACCGTAAGTGGACAGACGTGTCCACCTGGGCCCGTGAATGCGCGGGAGGTTGATCACTGACCCTAGGGTAACGGGACCAATCCCTGGAGAGTGGCAATCTGGCTGACCGTCACTTCCTGCACCCACCAGTAGCAGTCACCAGGAGATATCTTGCTGCTCAATTAAGGTCAGATCTTTCTGTATTGTGTCTGTAAATAGCTGCGGTCGATAGAGAAGCACCACATCTGAAGTATTTTTGTACACTTGGCTAAATCTAAAAATATTCGCCGGTGCGCCGGTAATACAGTTCGAATTCGATAGGTGGGATCCCAAAGAAAATGTTAAGGCCTAGGAAGCAGGAAAATAAATTTTGTAACTTCTAATTTTCAGCTGTTTGTCGATCGAAGAGAGAAAGGAAAATTATTGCTAGTTTTGCGACGCGTTTTTGGTTGGTCCCGTTGGAATATTTTTTTCGTTAATTCGGGAGTTTTCGCCAATGTAACGGTTCTCGAATTTGCTGATCGTCTGATTGATCAACTGCCTCCACTTAGCGCCAAACGAGCACGAGACAATCGTACTCGTATGTGAAGCAGCAATTTCCGTTCGTGCCCGGCTAGACTCCTCAAGGCGAGTCCTTCAAAAAATCAACCCGAACCAATAGCTATCCAAGTCCCATTTACTCCCGAATTAACGCAAAGAATAACCCAACGGGGACAAACAAAACGCGTCGCGAAACAAGCAATGAAAACCCTTTCCTTTCCGAACGACAAACAGTTAATTTTTCAGATTTAACAATTATATTTGGTTTTCCTACCTAGGCCTCAAATCTGAACAACGTTGTTTTTGGGATCCCACCTATCGACATGAACCTACTTTACCGGCGCACCGGTTGTCGAACCTAATTATAGCCAAGATACAGACAACACAATTCGTGGTACTCCTTATTATAAGTTGGAGTTATTTTTAGCACTTATCAAAATAGATCTGACCTTATCAAGCGATGAGATGTACTCCGAGCTGCTGGCTGGATGAATGCTGTCAGTCTGCTCCTCCGAAGCAGTGTGTCTTGGCTAAGCTGCAGTGTGGTCGTTTCCTTAGCCAATCGTTGTACCACGAGATTCGGGCTCCTGGAGATCTCGAAGCAATTGACGACTATCGAAGATCTCAAGTGGACAGACGGTTCCACCTGGGCCCGTGAATGCGCGGGAGGTTGGCCACTGACCCTAGGGTAACGGGACCAATCCCTGGAGAGCGTCGATCTGACTGACCGGCACTTCCTGCACCCACTAGTCGCACCTTCGCTTGAAGGAAATTCCTTCAAGCGGGAATACACAAAGTAGTCGAAATTTCTATATTAGAATTCTAAAATCAATCTTGAATAATCTCTTTTTCGTAAGTTACCTGATTAACTAGTTAAGGATCTTTACCCTCCTGGAGGGTCTGGGTTCGATCCTGGTATCGGACACTAGAATTTTTTTTAACTTATTATTTTTAGCTCACATCGAGTTTTAAGGTAACTTACAGTTCCGAATTTAGTAGCGCATATGTTCACCAGGTCCACGAAATGAAAACGGAATTCGGTTCCTGCCGCTAAAAGAATCTATTAACTCTCATTCTTTGAGCCACTATGATTATCTTACTCACGTGTAGCGTATAAGGCAGTATGCCTGAACCGAACAAAGTGACGATAGGTCACGATACTTTCTCGAAACTTATTCGAAACTGTAACATTAATTGGGAAATTAATTATCGGCTTTCATTTTTGCCAGTCCGCACTTAAACTTACTTTGCGGTTTTTCCTTATCTCACCAATTAGACTCACTACTTGTGCAACTTTCGAAACTTAGATTTTCAGCTTGGCTAATGTGTTAACTGTTTGCCGTACGAATCGAGAAAGAATTCTTACTGGCAAAAAAGGGGCATTGACCCCCGGAAATTCTAATCCCGAATCGTAGCCCACTAATACATCCAATCTATAAATACATTAGATGTATTATCCGACATATCATCTTCGGAATTGGCCATAATTTCCGTTAACCCGGTGAATTTGGGGGGGGAGATTGGACAGCGATTGGTTACCAATTGTGGTACCAACTCCCACCACTAGAGGCGCAAATTTAAACTACGACGGAACAGAAATTATTGCTTATAAGTTGAGCAACTATGTCTCGACTTGATTGTTGCAGGAAGAAAGTTTTCCAATCAAACGTAAAGAAAGATCTAATGTTTGCCGCAAAAAAAATTACAACAAACCTTAAAACTCTCAATCATTTTGTAACCGTGTTACAGAAAAACAGAAATCTTAGTCATATTTTCAGATAAATAGCAGAATTTCATTTTGGTCTTCCTAAATTATCCATTCAGGCAATACTAAAGGATATCCAATAAGGATTACGCACGCCACCCTTTAAAATAAACAAGTTCAACAAAGAAATCAGAGACACTTATCTCTTTTTAAAAACGGTTAAACTCGCCCTTATTTTTATATGATTCGCATAGCCAAAAAAGTTAATTTTTTTAAAGCGACTAACCAACACAAGTAACAACACCAGCATCAGCGTGACGTTAAAATACTTGTGTCGATTATTAAAAGCGTTTTTAAAATCGAAATGACGATTTTAAACACTATACAGATAAAATAAGCAGTTCAATGGCATTTCCATATTATTGGATACCTATATACTATAACATTAATCATAAAAAATATCATAAACAAAGACGCTCTATGCTTTTGAATGAAAATTAAGGACCTGGAAATGGTTTCTAAATGATTTCTTAAAAAGCGTGATAAAATCGAAACAATAACCGCGTACGTCTCGGTGGTCGAGTGGTTAGCGTGGTAAGACGGTAATCGCTGGTCCACTGATGGCATGGGTTCGATTCCCATCTCGGTTCTGGGTGTTAAATGTGTTAATCTTAAGTTGTCCACGTCATTTATTCAGTCTGTAAAGCCTAAATTGGCTAAGACGGTGTATGTTTTTTTTTTTTTTTTTTTTTTTTATTTTAAATCGAGCGTGAATTTGGCGAGTATTGATAAAATCGAATAGTGATGTAATCGACAAACTACTGTACATGTTTCTTTAATAATGTCGTGATTTTGCAACCGATCGAATAGAAAATACTGTGACATGCATTTTATTAAAAAGCCAATCAATCTCTTAATTTGAATTTAATGTTGAAGGACAAGAAAAAGTTGAATGTTTTACCCAATATTGTTGAAAGCATGCATCGGATTCTATATTCTAAATTCACCTTCACGTATTAATGATTAAAAGCGAAACGAAGTTCATACGGGATCAGCTAGTAAAAGGATAAAAAGTACCTTGAACGGATGCATTATTAGAGAACGAGAAAACCATTTATTACTGTTAGGAAACATTTATTTGTGTTTTTAAACTGAGGCCAACATATTCCTGCAAAATTCATCTTGGATGAATTTTCAAGCTGTCACAGCTTTCCGATTTCCTAGTTTCTCCAATGTTTCGTGTTAAGCAAAAAGACGTCAGAAGCACCTGACTGTAACTCTTTCGAGCTCTCATACATATCTCCCAGGAAAATGAGTTCCTGGGTGGTTTGTGGAAGACCCTCTGTCTGTCCTTTCAGTTTCCATTTAGTTTGTCTGCAACACCCGACTGGATGACAGCTACCGTCTTGAGCTCTTCCAATTCCCATGGGCCAACTTTTCTGCCCAGCGAAATTTTCTCTCTCTCAAAACAAAACTGACAAGCAAAAGAGAAACCCTAAATCTTACTTTTCTTCTGCCCTTTCCATACGCTCCGTAATTTTCCCACCATTTCCACTTTGCCCTAGGTTAGTTATTTTTATTATCTCTTGTATTTTTTGAAGCTCGTGGGCTAATCGTCTTTTCTGGTTCTTTTTCGACGGTCGTCCCTATTTCGCTTCTCTTGCGTGTGAACGTTCTTTTGTCGCAGCCATCATTTTGGAAATATTGTTATTGGCAGGGAAGCGCCCCGATTTCGTGGCATTTTTAGACAGATTCTGGCACGGCAGACGATATTTCTGGGAAAAGAAGATTTGCAATCGATAACGAGCAGAGCAAACAATGCACAGGATCAGCAAGAAAATGTCAATATTTGACATCGATGGATGTTGTACATATATTTTGGAGGGCACATGGCGGATGACCAGAAAACCACAGGTTGGCTTATTGAGTATTTCTACATCAGTTCATTTTTGTTCTATCAAACAACTATAAATAGTGGATTGAATGTCATCTGTAATTGATAACATTCGATCAACTATTTAAAAAGCGTATTTTTTCCTGAGATATAAAGGAATCTACGTTACATCAGTCATAGAAATGAATAGTAAACTGATTGTTACTGAATAGTAGTAAACTGATGGTGAACTGATTGCTGCTGAGCTACAAAAAAAAACTAATAATAAAATCAAAATTTTTATTAATTTTGAAATTATCAGCTTTTCAACGAAATCGTCAAAATTGTAGAAGATTTTGAGAAATTTCAAAATATCGGCATTTCAAGATGGTGAGTTGATTTTTATCTGTGCCGGTCACTTTATATGCAGAATATATGAAGCTTTACATGAAAGTCAATAATGAATTAGATTTAAGGATTTTTCAAAATAAAATAAATGTTTATTTTATTTACATAGTATTCCGTCTCACGACATAACTTGACGAACATAATTCCTAAAATTCACTCGGTTCATAGCAACCGTTCTCCAATTTCTCGGGCACCCCACGTTCGCCAGATCACGCTCCACTTGGTCTAACCACCTCGCTCGTTGCGCCCCCGCTCGTCTTGTTCCTACCGGATTCGTAGCGAACACCTGTTTTGCAGGACAGTCGTCCGGCATTCTCGCAACATGTCCCGCCCAGCGTATCCGGCCAGCCTTCACCACCTTCTGGATACTGGGTTCGCCGTAGAGGCGCGCGAGCTCGTGGTTCATCCTTCGCCTCCACACTCCGTTCTCCTGTACGCCGCCAAAGATGGTTCTTAACACTCGTCGCTCGAATACTCCGAGTGTACGCAGGTCCTCCTCGAGTAATATCCATGTCTCGTGCCCGTAGAGAACAACCGGTCTAATGAGCGTCATATACAGGTTACACTTCGTGCGAGGGCTAAGTCTTCTCGACCGCAGTTGCTTGTGGAGTCCATAGTAGGCACGACTTCCGCTGATAATTCGCCTCCGGATCTCACGGCTGGTGTCATTGTCTGCGGTCACCAGTGAGCCGAGATAGACAAAGTCTTCGACTATCTCCAGCTCGTCGCCGTCGATCGTGACCTTGTTATTACTGGACAAGCGGGTTCGGTCGGTCTCGGATCCGCAGGCCAGCATGTACTTCGTCTTGGACGTATTTATCATCAACCCAATCCTTCCTGCTTCGCGTTTCAGTTTGCGGTAGATCTCCTCCACCGCCGCAGATGATCTGCCGACTATATCAATGTCATCGGCAAATCAGATAAGTTGACTGGATCTGTTGAAAATCGTGCCCCGCATTTCGCCCACCGCTCATCGAATAACACCTTCTAGCGCCACGTTGAACATCATGCAGGATAGACCATCACCTTGTCGAAGCCCCCTGCGCGATTCGAATGAACTCGACAATTCACCCGAAATCCGCACACAGCACTGCGTTCCATCCATCGTCCCTTGATCAGTCTGATCAGCTTCCCGGAAAAGCCGTTCTCGTCCATGATTTTCCATAGCTCGTTACGGTCGATCGTGTCGTATGCGGCTTTGAAGTCGATGAATAGATGATGCGTAGGGACTTGGTGTTCACGGCATTTTTGGAGGATTTGCCGCAATGTGAATATCTGGTCCGTCGTAGACCGTCCCTCCATGAAGCCAGCCTGATGACTTCCCACGAATCTGTTTGCTTGTGGCGTTAGGCGGCGGAGTAGGATTCGGGACAACACTTTGTAGGCGGCATTGAGGACAGTGATCGCTCGGTAGTTCTCACAGTCCAATTTGTCGCCCTTCTTGTAGATGGGGCATATTACCCCCTCCTTCCACTCCTCCGGTAGCTGTTCTATGTCCCAGATCCGGATTATCAACCGATGTAGGCAATCGGCCAACCTGTCCGGGCCCATTTTGATGAGTTCAGCTGCGATGCCATCCTTCCCAGCCGACTTGTTTCTATTCAGCTGGCGAATGGCTTCCTTAACTTCACTCATCGTTGGGAGTGGCTCCTCTTCGTCGTTGGCTACACCGGCGATGTACCTTCCCCCACCGTCTTGATCTCCTGCATGTGCGCCGTTCAGGTGTTCATCGAAGTGCTGCTTCCACCTTTTGATCACCTCACGATTGTCCGTCAGGATACCCCCGTCCTTATCCCGGCACATTTCGGCTTGCGGCACGAAGCCTTTGCGGGATGCGTTGAGTTTCTGATAGAACTTTCGTGTTTCTTGGGAACGATGCAGCTGCTCCAGCTCCTGGAGCTCCTCCTCCTCCAGGCGGCGCTTTTTCTCCTGGAAAAGTCGGACTCGCTGCCTCTTCCGCTGTCGGTGATTTTCCACATTTCGACGGGTGCCTCTTTGCACTACTGCCGCCCGCGCGGCATTTTCTTCGTCCATCACCCTCCTACACTCCTCGTCGAACCAGTCGTTCCGTCGAGATCGCTCCACATAACCGATGACGTTCTTCGCCGCACTGTTGATGGCTGTTTTGATGGTATCCCAACAGTCCTCGAGAGGGGCTTCGTCAAGCTCGCCCTCTGCCGGCAGCGCTGCTTCGACCGATTGCGCGTAGTCTGCCGCGACCTCAGGTTGCTTCAGTCGCGCGATGTTTAACCGAGGCGGGCGCCGGTTTCGCTTGTTGTTCACTACGGAGAGTTTTGGGCGCATCTTCACCATCACCAGATAATGGTCCGACTCGATGTTGGCGCCCCGACAGGATCTGACGTCGATGATGTCCGAAAAGTGCCGGCTGTCGATCAAAACGTGGTCGATCTGTGATTGCGTTTGGTACGGTGATCTCCAGGTGTACTTGTGTGGGAGGCGGTGCTGAAAAAAGGTACTACGTACGGCCATTCGTTTGGAGGCGGCGAAATCAATAAGTCTGAGGCCGTTTTCGTTGGTCAGCTGGTGCGCGCTGAACCTTCCAATTGTCGGTTTAAATTCCTCCTCCTGGCCGACCTGAGCATTGAAATCCCCGATGACGATCTTGATATCATTTTTGGGTAACGGTCGTATTCACGCTCCAGCTGCGCGTAGAATTCGTCTTTGTCGTCACCGGTACTTCCGAGGTGAGGGCTGTGCACGTTGATGATGCTGATGTTGAAGAACCGGCCCTTGATTCTTAACCGGCACATTCGTGAGTTGATCGGCCACCACCCGATCACGCGCTTTTGCATCTTTCCCATCACTATAAAAGCTGTTCCAAGCTCGTGTGTGTTGCCGCAGCTCTGGCAGATGGCACGACCATCTGGGTACGTTCGTACCGTGGAGCCTTTCCAGCATACCTCCTGCAGCGCTACGATGTCGAATTTGCGGCTCTTCAATTCGTTGGAGAGCACGTGGGTACTGCCCACAAAATTTAGAGATCGGCAGTTCCATGTTCCAAGTTTCCAATCGCTAGTCCCTTTTCGTCGCGTGGATCTTTGCCGATTTCCATCCGAAATTTGTTGTTCGTTATTCGTTGCTTATGTTTTTTTTTAGTAGTCACAGGCTCGCAAGGCCCGCAGCTAACCCCACTATCTCGCAGGAGGACCGTCGTGATGTTGCTGTTTTGGGTCCCGAACACCACCAGGACGTTGTTGCACTCCGCACGCCGCCCCTAACATGGAGAACAGACGCGTACGAAGCCCCCTAACTCATTCAAACTTTACTGATTGAATCCCTTAAGACTACTTCGAAGTAATTTTTGGGAAACATTAATTAACAAATGTGTTGGACCAATTTTAATTTTTATCATCAGAACATAATGGGACAAAAAAGTACCGTCAAACGGGGCATCATGCAAAAGCAGGGTTAGATGCTACATTTGTATACCACAACACTCATTCAATGTTTATTTCAATATACTGTTATAAAATTATCATTAAATGATAACAAATTGATGATGACATAGTTTTAAACATCGTGAAAGAGTTTTTGAAAGTTTTCGAATCTCATGAAAAAAATAATAAAAAATTGAGCAATAGATGTACAAATTTTTATATTTTTCGATGCCGTAAAAAACTTTACCTCGTATGACGAATTGGCTTGATGATATCACCTACAAACTTTATATTTTTTCCATAACTTAATACCTACACTGTTGGTGTAAAAATATTTTTCGTACAATCACCAAATTTAAAAAAAAATTATTGTTCATTTTTATTTGAAACGGCTCGTACCTTCAGGTTCCAAGGAGCCAAACTCCTTTTTTTTGTTTTTACAAATGTTTGTTCTATCTTAACACTTTTTGTTTAAAGAAAAAGAAGAAAGAAAGGGATATATGAAAATAAAAAGAATTATAGACGGAGATCGATAGCTTTTAGAAAAGGTAAATTTCGAACATGTAGTCCAAGTCTAGCACAGCTAGCACGTCTCTCACTGGAACGTTAGGTGGTTTTCCTCGGGACCAAAGGGAGTCTAATAAATTCGTTCTGGCGACAAGATGGACCTCACACGACCAGACAATATGCTCGATATCATGGTAACCTTGGCCGCAACTACACAAATTGCTGCCAGCAATGTCAAAACGATAGAGTACCGCGTCTAAGGAATAATGATTGGACATGAGACGAGAAAATATACGAATAAAATCCCGACTCAGGTTCAATTTATTAAACCAGGGTTTAAGGCTTACCTTTGGGATAATCGACTCATCTTCGTCCCATTTGCGCTGCCAGTTGACAAGAGAATTTCTCCTAACTAAAAAGTAAACTCATTTTTATATGATTTGTGCTTACGTAAGAACTTTAACTGAACATCAACTCCCAAGCATTCAGATGTGATGTTTTCCCTACAAACTTCCTAAATTTGACCTTTTTCCAATCGACGGAATGGTCAAACTCTGTTGTGTGGGCGGCAACACTCGATTCATTAATTCTCCCATTCTCAACGGCATTTTTGTGTTCTTTGAGACGGACTTTGAATTTACGGCGAGTTTGACCAATATAAATAGCCGGGCAGCTACTGCATGGAATTTCGTAAATTCCGGATCTATCCTCCTCAGGAATCTTGTCTTTAAGTGAGACTAGACGATCCTTGAGGGTGTTTCCACTCTTGTATGCGGTTTTTAGACCATGCTGCAGAAGAATCTGGCTAATTCCGTTAGTCAATTTTGGATAAAACGGTAGACTAACTCTTTGCGATTCTTCTTTTTCCAGTGTTAGTGTTGTTGCATCACTTCAATGCTTTTTTCGGGCGTGCTTGTGAAGAATTTTACGAACGAAGTCATTGTCGTATCCATTCACAATTCCTGCATCAAAAATTTTTTGCTTCTCGTTTTCAAACTCTGGCTTTTCCATTGGAATATGGTACAGCCGGTGTGCCATAGAGTCAGGCGGCTTGTTTTCGAGCACCAAAGTGATTAGAGTCGACCGTAATATACCTGTCAGTTGAGGTTGGTTTCCGGTAGATTCCAAACTTTATTGTGTTGTCCTCTTTCCTTGAGATCAGCAGATCAAGGAAGGGCAGTTTTCCCTCAACTTCTTTCTCAACCGTAAATTTTATCGATCTATGCTGATTATTTAATAATTCTAGTGTCTGTGCGAGGTAGCGTTCTTTTACAGAAGCGAAAATGTCATCCACGTAGCGCCACCAGACACGGGGGAAGAGTTTTTCCCTTTTCTCCAAATCGGTCTCAAAATCGGCAATGAATACTTCTGCCAGAAGGGGGGAAAGTTTGCTCCCCATGCTGAGGCCAAAGGTCTGTTTGTAAAACTTACCCCGGAACATGAAGTAGTTCTGCCTCATACACACTTCTGCGACAGTTATGTAGGCCTCAATCTGGTTGGGAGGAACTCGGCGGCGTTCCAAATGTTTTCGTAGGCTATGGAGGGCATCGGAAGTGGGAACACTGGGGAAGAGTGCGGAGACGTCAAAGGAGACCGTTATAATATAGTAGTGTCCTGCTGACCGTGAAGCGACGCTATCCAACGCCCAATAAATGGCTGCTAATTCTGCAATGTAAACAGAGCAGGGTGAATGGAAACTATGAGGCGCTAGCTATTTCGTTAAAAACACAAAATCCGGTTGATTCCTCTATTAGAGACCCGTCGGTAAAGTACATTTTGTCAGCATCGACGTGTCTCAATTTAGCATCGAAAATTCTTGGAATCGAAAGTGGACGATGCAAATCAGGGATTCTATGAATTTCTTGCTGCAAAGACAAATCAAACTGGACAGAAGAGTAATTCAGTTAGCTGACTGGGGCAAAATGCATCAAAATGCAAATCAGAACTATATCTCATAAATCGCGTTTTCATATGCTGGGATATGATTGTTTTGCATTATGCATTTGATAACATTAAAATTTCATCCATCCCAAGATTTATTTACATGATTTAAGATAATAGAATATTTTGAAGTATTTTTTAGGTCAGGTTACAATAGTGATAGATGTATCGGATTATCCATCCGTCATATTGGCAACACTTCCTTAATGATTCCCTATCTGATCAACTGGCAACAATTCCATTGAACGCTCTTCGTCAATTCTAGAACAATAGCGAATTTACGTTCTCTCTCACTTGGTACTCTCTGTTATTGTTTACATTTGCCACACGGTTCGTCAGTCGAGTTTAATCGCCGCAGAGTAAACAACACTGTTCGGTCGTCGCGAGTAAGTTTCAACACCTCCCTTCAATTCGCACGTTCAGTTACTCGAACAGCTTGCGATGCTGTGCCTTGGAAACTCCCTTGGTGAATGCATCGGCCGGTTGGTCCTCCGAACGAATGTGTTTGGTGTGGACCTTCCGAAGCTTAACCAGCTCTCGAATGAACATATATTTCAGGTCCAAATGCTTCATCCGTTAGTGACTCCTAGGTTCTTCTGTGTATTGAATACAAGGGATGTTGTCTTCCATGATTAGAAAAGAGTCGGTGTTACACCTAGCTCGCCAAGGAGGTTTGTTAACCACATTCCTTCTTTGGCAGCCATACAGATCGAAACGAATTCAGCTTCTGTTAATGACAGACTGACCGTCTATTGACGTTTTGAATGCATGACCAGAAATAGACTTTCTGTCATCGACATCGTTTGCGAAGTCGGCATTGGCATATCCCAGTAAAACAGGGTTATAGCTTAGTGTAGACCAGCTTTGTCTCCGTCGTACCACGCACATATCGTAGAATCCGCTTTAGTCTTACCCAATGGGCATCGGAAGGCGTCGCTTCAAATTTGCTGAGTACGCTGGCCGCGGCACAAATGTCCTCATTAAATGAGCCAGACACTGCAAACATCCTAACAGTTCCTTGAATGGATGATTGGTTGTTTCACCATCCTTCGTCTTCGTCCATTCGGATCCATGGGTGTACCTTTGGGATTACTATCAAACATGCCAAAACGTTTAAGTATTCTCTCGGTGTAACCCACCTGAAAAATTTCAATGGGTTGTTTTTGATAATCTCTTGAAAAATCCATTCCCAAGAAATGTTTAACTTCTTTAAGATCTTTCATTTGGAATAACCTTCCAAGTTCGGTCTGTATCCAGACCAGGTTAGTCACTTTTTAGCCCACGATAAGAGTATCGTCATCATAGAGAACTAACCGGGAAAGTACTCATTTCTCAATGAGTACCGATACTTTTACTCATTTTCTGTCTGCCGCTATCCACAGTTTGAGTTACATGGATCCACAGAGTGATGATGTAAACATTTGTACCGTGAACATCATCACCAGCTGTCATCAGCAATCATCAATTCCTTTGTTCGCAATTGCGAATTGAACAACAATGTGGCCAAAACAAACTGTTTTGGTTCTTCCCTAGAAGCAGGAGCAGGATCAGCCAGTTGATGCGTTCACGAAGGCGTTATCAAGGGCGAGTCGTGCGAAGCTGCACAGCATTCTCAATTTGCAAATTGAGGGAAGGTGTTGAAACTTAGGTTTTCGGATAGATTCTGGATGGCCGAAACACTTCAGCAGAGGAGATCTGTTCCTCACAAGCACGCGGCAAGAAAAACGCAAACGCAATTTCCGAACCACTCGCGCTCTCGAACAGCCGCGCGCAAATTCGCACCACTCAAAATTTTCCAAACTGCATTTTGGCCGCAAATTTCTCGAGAGAATTTTGAGCAATTTTCACGTTTATCGCCATGAAACCCATATTTTGTGACGGGTGTATTTCCTGAGAGGCCCCGTTACATTACTCAAGTTAGCCGCTCAGTTTAGCAAAAAAAAAAAAAGCCACACGTTGCAAATCTTGTAGTTCTCCCTCCTTACTTTCTCGCTTCGAGAATTTCTCTGGGCCCGAAAGTAAAACATCCAAAATGAGCGTGGCGATGAACGTCCCGCATAATCGAAAACCGTACAACTAATCGTCAGTATTATACTGATCTGATAACGGTAATCGTTGCTGTTCGTAGCTTCACTAATCGTGTGTCCGACATCTTGTGTATTCGCTAAAGAATATACAAAATGATTTCGAAAAGATACGGTTTATAGTTGAAAAAAATAGTTGTTTAAGGTCAGACCATAGTGAGAAAATAAAACTGCTCCTTCACAGGAAGCCCGAATCACAGCCTAGAACCGTACAACATTAAATGACACCGAAGATTACCCCGGAATTTACCTGTTCATTAGAAAAAATTGTAAGTTTTACAACTTTCTACGTAGTATTGTGTTTAATTTACTATTCTTAGGTTATCTTCCGATGCTGCTGAATCGGTGGTGCCGGAACGAGCAGTATTGGTTTTATTCACAAAATCCACATGACGTCAATAAGATTGATCAGATTTGTTTGGTCTCGAGGCAGAAGCTATACCAAAAAGTCAAAAACAGATTTTTCAAAATCATCTGAATACCGGATGCGTTACCTCGCTGGTGTACCTGGAATGACTTAACTGAAGAAAAATCAAGGATTCGATACAAGGTAGGTACTAATTTATTGAAATATTCTTCATGATTTATGTTAACTATTTAGTGTACATAAATTAATGAAAACAAAACACAGTTGACAGTCATGAATTTCACTACATTGATCAGACTTTAGACAAACAAAATTGTTTGGTTTAAAATGTCTGGATAAACAGTCTTTAAATTGAAACTTATTTCAACGCTTTATGTTGGGTTTGCCAAATCTATTGTAGGTCCAGAGTATCATCTAAATTCCGACAAAGAATGGTGGTAATTGGAACTTCATACCAACGAAAAATGAAGACCCAGACGAGGCGATACGGAAAGCATTGCTATACGATCAGGCAGGTCACACAGTGCTCCGGTGCACCTAGAATTTCCAGCCACATGTGTGGAAAAAACATCTTCATATGCTCCAAATGAAAAATGGGAACTCTCGCCTACCTGGACACACTCATGAAAAAAGCCGCGGAGCTGTTCGCGGGGCTAATGAGAAATTTGCTGCTCAAACTGCTGGATCGAGATACGAAACTTCAAGCTAACAACGGAAAATTCACCCTCGATGCAGCAGAACAGACCTTCCGCCTTGTAAACCGAATATCCAATGGTCGCTTTCTTCTGGCTAAAGCCAATGACGTGAACAGTCATCATCTTAAAAATGGAACAAAATAGGAGCTAGGTAAAGGTACTTTTTGTCTATAGTAAAATGTATTTCCAACTGATAATGACGATACTATTGTTTCAGGAAACATTCGGTGACCAGCGTTTCAATTTTTATCGCAAGAAGTTCACATACGGGAACCCGGAAGCAAGAATCGGAAGTGTGACGAAGATTATAAAAACCTTCCGCTGTCCTTATCGAGTTTCATCGAGGCGAAAGCACAGCAGGATGGAATATCCAGAGAGCAGCCGCAGCTGCTGCAGCTGCAGGTGTCCACGAGACACAACCGACAGAAGCTCTTAGGAGGAAGACAATCGCGGACTCTATGACTCATAGGCGGAAAAAGATGGAATGTGTACCGGCCTACAGCACCACCAATAAGTTTTCCTATTTTGTCTATCTCCCCGCCACCGTAGAAGCAGCGGCACACGGAATTTGATAAAATGTGAATTTTGGAAAGTGTAGAGGTGTAAACTTGTTTTATGAAAAATAAACGATTATAAAACTAATTTTGATAGTAAATTTTGATCATTTTATCAACACTACACACAGAAAAAAATTTTGACTATTACGTGTCATTGAAAACTGCAACCTTTATAATAAATCAACCTGTAATTAACAAAACCTGTAATTTTAAATTGGTTTCCTTTAAAAAAAACGATGATTCATTTATTATGACAGCAAATGTCCTGTAACAAAAAGGAGCATGCCATTTGCCGTAATTTTACAGGTCGAAAAAAAATTACGTGTCGTCAAATTACAGGTCATCCAATAATTTTCAGGAATTTGAATTTTCAAGTGCACCTGGCATCCCAGTTCGGCCCAAAGAGAAATGTCAAAAGATGCGCGCGGACGGTTTTGTTTTGTTTCAGTTCTTTGTTTTTTCCCCGAAGCACTACGGCTGGTGCTCGTTGGCAGGAAATTCCGACAATCGACGTCTCAAGTAAGTGCGGATTCGGAGAACAACAATGTTGATACTTTCGCGACCCAGCAGCAGCGGCAAAACGGTACGCTGCGTATCAAACTTTGCATCATGCAAGTATCCGTGATTTGCAACGGGGACGATGTGGAGGAAGTTATTGACGGTCAGTTCCGACAAGTTTAGCTAATATTTACCCGGTACCTTAGCGGGACATCGGTGCCAGTAGTGAAAAATGTATGCGATCGGCAAAACAAAACTGATAACGAAACTGCTAAATTGCTTTCTCGTTCCAGTTCTTTGAACAGGTGGTGATCTCCAAGCGGATAGATGCGATCCTCCTGCTGATCAGGTTCCTGTACCAGCCCTGACGGTTGTCAAACGAAAGAAGCAACATACCATATCCAAACTGAATGCGGGGATTGGTAAGTTATTTCAGTTGAACTGACGAAAGAATAAATTAATATTTGTTCCGGCCTTATATTCAAAGATTAAAAACATAAGTTTGTTTTTGTAACTAAAAGGCTGTAACCGTTTGTTACAAAATTCTTGTTGTTTTTAAATTGGTACATTGTAAAGTTTGAGTGAATGTTCATTTGTTTTATTTCTTGTTAGGTTTAAATAAAATATTGTTAGACGTAGGTTAAGTTAGGAACAGAATTTGTTAACACACTAGACAACACAACATGAAGTGGGTTGAATGCAACCGGAAAATTCTCCCAATTGCAAATGGAAGGAGATTGCATGCAACTTCGTTGGCAGAGGAAAATGGTTGCGGCGTTAACGCCTTCATACTGGCGCGATTTTGCCAAGGCACAAAGGGGGTGATTTCAATTCAATTTGATCGCCAACGGTCATTAGTTAAACAGGCGTGAGTGTGATCAAACCGATATAGTGGAGCAAAGAAAGTGGTGAAAAAGTGTCACGGTGGCCATTTCGGACTACTTACAGGACACGAGCCTTATTCAGGTATGGTAAAGCCTGCCCTAGTATAAGTGGTCAATACTTACCTCCTGAATTTTCTTTCATAGGACCTTTTTTCCTTACCATCAAAACCCTTTCTCGCTACTCAAGCGGCAAGCCGTTTGACAAGCACCCGATCACACTCCTCGGCCTAGTGGGCCCAGTAGCCCACTACGTCTAACCCGTAAAAGATCGTCGAGATCCTCTGGTCTGCGGGCCATTAACGTAAAGGAGGATTTTCCCTCGGATCGAGGAAGACCCGATTCTAATTTCCAAGGAGGGCCCTTCTCGATTCTACCAATCAGGTTAGCCTGGGTAGGTCGATTGAGTCAAAGAAGGAAGCGCCTGTGATATCCCCCCCCCCACTCCACGTTAGAGTCAGTACAGTCTCAGGAAAGACTGACTCTAGTAAGCCACCATTTTGTTCGGCGGTTGGACCCACGCGTCACCGCTGATCGCCAACATCGTAGCTACCACCCAGTTCAGCATCCAGCAAGCAGCAGCAGAGAACCAGCAGCGAGCGCTCGCCAGTCGACAACAGCAGCAGCAGCAAGATAAGTCAAAGTTGCATTCTCCCACCCATTACACTACACAAAAATACACACTTTTAATTGAAATAGACCGGTTTTATTTT